>NC_061091.1:18017881-18064475 GCF_015104395.2 Macrobrachium nipponense
AATATTTCAAAAATGAGAAAAGCCACATCCTTCAATTATTTTTAGTTGTATTCTACATGAAATTGCGCACATTTTCATATATAAAACTTTATGTAACGGCTAATTTAAAATGGTGGCAAACATTACCACAATCGCATGTATGATTTTTTCGGAAGAGTTACCACGCGGACGTAAAGAAAATGTTATTTTTTTCATATATTCACCATAAATCGAAATATTGTGCTAGAGACTTCCAATTTGTTGCAAAATGAAGGTAAATGCTTGAATACTACTAGAATATAAGCGTTTTAGCTTACAATTGCGTTTTTCGACCATTTCGGTAGAGTCAAAGTTGACCAAAGGTTGAAATTTTGGCAATTATTGTTATTTATATGAAAACATCTCAAAACTGATAAAAGCTACAACCATGGGTTGTTTTTAGTTGTATTGTGCATGAAATTGCGCACATTTCCATATATAAAACTTTATATAACGGCTAATTTTAAAATGGTGCAAACATTACCACAATCGCATGTATGATTTTTTTCGGAAGAGTTACCGCGCGGACGTAAGGAAAAAGTTTTTTCATAAATTCACCATAAATCGAAATATTGTGCTAGAGACTTCCAATTAGTTGCAAAATTAAGGTAAATGATTGAATATTACTAAAATATAAAGAGTTTTAGCTTACAATTGCGTTTTTCGACCATTTTCGGTAGAGTCAAAGTTGACGAAGGTTGAAATTTTTGGCAATTATTGTTGTTTATATGAAAATATCTCAAAACTGATAAAAGCTACAATCCTGAGTATTTTATTGTTGTATTCTACATAAAAATGCGCACATTTTCATATATAATACTTCATATAACGGCTAATTTACAATGGTACAAAAATTATGTCAAAGTGACGAAATAATTTCCGAGATATGTCAGATACTTTTTAGTGCGGCAAGAAAGAAATTCGTGCTTGCGCGCCTGCGTAACAATTGTAAACAAAACAACACCTTGATCCGTGAACTCCCAGCATCCCCCAAGGCGCGTGATTCAAAAGTTTTAGGCTGGTAGGCCTATAAAAATTTTTCCGCGAATTTAAAAAAAAACTTTTGTAAGTCGACGTAAAATACGTCCAGTCGGCACACGGGAGACAAAAAATGTCGACGTAAAATACGTCCAGTCGGCATAAGAGGGTTAACTAATAGTACTTGATGACTTATGGCACTGATAACTGGTTAATGGTGTGTCTGTTAGGTATGTATTGGTGCCATAACTCTATTATCAGCACCAATAACTTTAACTCGGCACATTATGGTGCCAAAAATTGCAGATTTTATGGCACTTAAAACCGGATAGCCATTAACCAAGGACTGCCAGTCGGCTCGGTCATCAGCAGGGGTTCTGTTCCGACGGCTTGATGATAAGCAAAAATTGCCAATAACTGGATTTTGGTGCCGAAAATCAGCAATTTTCAGCACTCGACAAGTGCCATAAAACCAGATCGCCAATAATTGGGGACTGCCTGTATATATAACTGCTTTAATCATTGAAGAAATGCAAATGCTGATAGTTTTTGGAATTAACCTGCTAGTTCAAAGGGTCAAAAGTGTTTCCTCGATACCAGAAACTATCCATGTATGTACTATTAAGATTTGGCCCCCTTGCAAAATTTGCTGTGGGCGCTCATGCTACAGGGCACAATATTGTGCAAGATGCACTGATGGCACTAACATCCACCCCTAAGGGCTTTTAATCTAGTAAGGATCTAAAGATTGCATTTTCATCTTGCTTGTGAAACCTGATCAAAGAAATCACTCATGAAAACATGGCAAGAAAATAAGGAAAAAAATAAATATCAGGACATACTGGTGTAAAAAATTAAGGTCCCAAAATGTCGGAACACAATGAAATGACACTGAAATGAAAAGCAAATGTGAGTGATACCAGTAACAAAAGGGATGAAAGCTCCCAACAGTACAATGGAAGGGACTGAAAAGTATTTCATATATATCTATAGGATGCTCAGAATATCCCTGCAGAGGTCCTGGGAACCTGGTTTATGTTGCAATTTAATCTATTTTAATACTGTATCCAACAATCTCCTCACCCCTGCTTTGGTCTTAATGCTTTCTTCCTTAAGCTGACTGACCCCTTGCCAAAATATGTCAAGATTCAAGTCATAATAGCCTCAACAAACTCTGGAAGGTGAAAGAAAGTCAACAACAGATACATGGCCATTATATTTTGTACATAACAGTTAACAGTAATACAATATACAGCAGGAGGCCTCCTGCCTTGAATTACAAAAATTTAGAGCAAGATAACAGAATACACAAAAATTTACAATATATCTATAAATTCAAATATTAATAGAAAAAAATCTGATATATGGTAATAAATGTAATGATAATGTACATTATGAGTATGTAATATATAAATTACAGACATCTTAAAAATATCATATCACAATCAAGGAAATGGAACCCAGCTAACTGTAACTGGTGCAACTGTGTTTACAAGCAAGCTTCTTCATTATCACACAATCCATGCCAACATCTATAATGTCCAATAATCACGTCTATTCACAAAGTAAGCAAACATGTACTCCTTGAAAGGCAAAAAAAAAAAAAAAAAAAAAACTTATGAGGTATTAAAAAATTCTTATTACTGTATTCAATATGAATACACTCGTGGTCAGTATAAAGGTCTGATTTCAATTCCATAAAACTTGCGAGAGAAGAGAAATAAAATAGATACCCGGTATATAACTTGTTTTCCAAAAAAAACTTTCTAGTGTATAAATTCTTGCCTTGATGATGGTGATTGCAATATAAGAATAAGTATGATATCCGTTTGCAAAACACTATTATGCTCATAATGAGTAATGTTTATATTGCAATGACCATCTAATATGGAAAAATTTCCTACAGTTATATTTAGTTAATATTTCAACAAGTTATTTGATAAAAATATTACATGCAGGTAAACAACTTAGTTACATATGGTTAGGCATTTTTGCATCTGTAGTAGTGTTGCATTTGAAGCTTACTGTTTTACAATGATAATAGTATAAGTATAATTAGTGCTATTACTAGTAGTGTATCATGACAACAGCACTTAATATTGCTACTACAGTATTATCACTGTTGTATTACTGAAGTATTCACATCTGTCAAAGTGTCTTAACAAAACAACATCATTAACTAAAAGAGTGAAAACAAGCTTGAATATACCTTTCATAAAAAAATAACAAAGCATTGTATATAGCATGGGTGAATTACTTTTCCCTCTATCAACATCCACAAACATCTTCCATAACTTGCAAAGTGAAATGATGGTTTGGGTTATTTGTTTAAACATCTATTACTTGAGCTTGTGTCTCACATCATTTAATGTCTTCTCTTTAAATAGGCCTAACTACTCTTGCCCCCCACCCACCCCCCAAAAAAAGTTCTTATCTGGGAAAAGTTCAATAGAGAGGGAATCTATTGACCCACTACTAAGCATCATTTTATCATTTTTGGTTCTACCTACTGAATATTTTATTTTTAAAATTTTATTCTTTCACACACTACAGTGCAGTTCATGTGAGTTTTGACATGCCTTTTTTTCTTTTTAAAATGCAAACAACTACATAAATGAAAATTCACTTGTTCTGTCTAAGCAATATTCAGTAAAAGAGTGAAAATTTTTACTCCCACCAAAACTTATTTCAATGTTTCTACCTAACTCAGGTGACATTTTTACCCAGTAAGCTACCCATTTTAACTGCCAAATTCAAGTACGTATTAAGGTGTAAAAAAGTTATGGATATGTGAAGCCAAAATCACTATTCTAAGTGGTCCTGAATAAGTGGTAGTTACAGAACTGGGTATCTCAAAAACATTACAAATTTCCAATTTCAATAACCTGCAAACTAAGTAAAAATCTCACACTTCAGTTGAGATTTACATCAATAACCTTTGGCTTGCAGACAACCCTTTCTATTATCTCATAAACCACCAGAAAACACAAACATATAGAAGATGATGAAACGCATCTCAAAACTGTGTATGATGATGCTAATTGCATAGTTTAATTACAACTGATATATATGCTGAAACCTAACACTATAGTACCTGAATGACTTGGGAGAGTCAGGGTAGGCTATAAACACAATGATCATAAACTGTGTGCTACAGTAGTATTAATCTACAAATATTTAATTCTTTCATAAAATTCTGATATTCACCTGAGTTTTTGTGACCTCAGAATATATAAGCAGGTTTTTGTTGACAAAGAAAACTCCCAGTGCTGCTAGCTTCACATCTGGATGATTCAGGCCACCCAAGTTCACTATGCTAGTGAATTTAAATGTACCTAACTATCAATATTTTGGAATTGCTTTAAAATGTCATGTTTTAACTGACTGCCATGACAATATACATCTGACTTTATTACATTACATTATACAAGCATGGAAAACTTCATACGACCTTTGCCAAAAACCAATGAGTAATGAATACAAGAATCAGTAATTATGATAAAATGTAGCTAAACATATCACATAACTCTGAAGTGTTATCTAATCCTTGTCTAGACAAAAAACTGAAATTAAATATTACTACACAGTGTGCCCCCATTTGCTCTACCAACGACAAAGAAGATTATGAGTAAATTTCCCGAGAAAAATTGCTGTGATACACAGACATGAGTAACCTGCAAGTCAAGAAACTTTATAGTAGGTTGTGGTTAAATGAAGGCCAGCAACATAATAATGGAGATGACCAACATAAGTTTAATTGATCAGCAAACTTGTGTGGCAATTCTGAGGCCTACGAGATGAGTCTTAGAGGTGCCATGCCTGTTTATTTTAAGTGTCCTAATTTGAAGTTCTTCACCTGCTTCCCCTTGAGTGTGACACCTAAAGAAAACTGAGCAGACAACAAATGCATTAATGTTATTACAATGGCATTTGTTCATACTCAATCTTCCTTTATTAAAGGCTTATGTCCTAGGTCCTAGAGCCTCTTTGCATTCCTCTGATCCATTATTACCAAATTGGTCCAGGGACAAGACTTGCCATACTCAATATTCCTTTGTTAAAGGCGGATGTCATAGGTCCTAGAGCCTCTTTGCATTCCTCCAATCCATTATTACTAGTCTAACAATTCTACCCATGGTGAGCATTCAGCTGGAATCTTTCTTAGACAAGTCTACTGGATACTTTCATCTGCAAAACTGCAGTGTTGAACAAGTCTGATATTGTTCTGATAATCTCAATTCTTCAAAGTTCTCTGCATTCACACCAACCTCAAGAGCTATCAGTGCCACAGCCAAACACTGAAAACAAAACAACCATAGTATTGTCATCAGCTCCTCCTCTGAGGGATGAGTTGGGCAGTAGTCAACAGCAATGATGGCTCTTGCTTCTTGGGGGGTTGAAGGTGTTCTATAAATTGGTGGCACACGATTTCATAGCTAACACACTTAAATAGTACATATTCAAGAAGAGGCTTCTTATTGTTAGCAGCATAATGCGCATGTAAAGAATGCTTAACAGCAGTAACAATGCATGGATTGAAGTGTGAATACTAAGTCAATATAAAAGGACAACACAGTCAATTGTTTGGTGTTCTCAGGATGCAACAAACCTCCTCTGCCACCTCTTTAATTAAAATATTTCACTCAGAAATGCTACAACCATCTAAAATAAGCACCACTGGCCTACTATTCCGAAAACTTTGAAGCCGTCAGTTTATTTATACCTGCTGAACAACTGCAATGCACTGATATGTATTTGCAGACTGCTTTAGCAGCATGGCAGCAGGAATTTTAATTAAAGCTCTTACTCTGCTATTAAGATGAAGAATGGAGGCACTGGATATGAACATTAATTTGAAAGCCTACACACAGTGCTTGAATTTGCGTTTGTAATGCAAACGGCTCAACAATATCGACTGAAAAAAACACAATTTTCAATACATGAAGCATGTGAACAACAGGAAAAGCATACACCACATGCTTCCTCCTTTAGGAACAGTGAAAAAGACTAAAGAAATGCACAAACTTAAGAGCTCTGGTAATACAAAGCAAACAATGGGCAAATACTGCTGTGTTAGGGTTGGAAGTCAGGACTATTTTTTTACAGTTACACAAAACAAAGCAGTGTACCTGGTACGGGATACTTGTTAATTCACTTTTCTTCCAACATTCAAGGTAACTCTACAATAAAATGTGTTAAACTGTGGTCTTTTAAAGCTATTTCAAATGTAAATAATTGTTCATAATGAAGAATATCTAAGATTATATGAAAGCTACATGTTCAAAAATGCTGTTCATAATGATTTAGTGCACTACATTCAAAGATTACCTCTCAGTGCATACTGGTCTCTTTATTGAATAGAGAGCTGTCACATAACACTGTTACATAACATATCCAATGGAGCTAAACTTCAGTGCTATATGATTAGATCTTCAGAAACAATGTGTAACTATGCTCATTTGTATAGTTAGTCTCGTGTGAACCGTTCTTAGCAATTCATATACTATAAACATTACTATTTATGCTCAAAACTTTTAAAACAATATGCGTGTTAACTGTACAAGACATTCAAGTCAAATTACCATACGATAAAACATACTACTATATACTGTAGTATATGAGTAATGGAGCCAAAATTCACCCAGATCACATCAAATAATGACTATTATATTCCCTTTCCGTTCTGCAAGTTAACCTTGGTCAATTTGACACTGCCTTCAGTATATCTAATTTAAAATTCTACATCTCCCAAGGATATCTGTGGCTTCATATTTGAGAGTACAATAAAGTCATGTGAATGAGTGACAAAACTATTATGTATATATATATACTTCTGCATAAGTAGAATTTTGTAAAAAGTGCTCTAAAATCAACAGGAACAAACTTGGCAAAAATAAAAAAATGAACAACTTATTACAGACAAACATTGAAGATGGGTGTATGCAGAAAAAAAGAATTTTGAACAAAAGTAAAATTGCCAATTGGAAGGATGGTAAGAAAATAACATTTGAAGGAAAAGACACTTTCAAATATTCAGCATGTCCAAAAGATGAAAATACCAAAAAGACAGAGTACAGAATACAGAAACCAGAACAGAATCACAGAGTGAAGTTTATGAAGAAAAGAGTGATGGAAAGCATCAGAAAGAAAGACTGACAAAAGAATCTTGGAATTTTTGTAAGATGACAGAGGAAGATGGATGAATCTGACGTAATCTAGTGAGCTACAGTATTATACACACTGTATCAAATGTGTGGAAGAAGCTATTTAGTATATAATCACCCCTGATGAAGAATACAAAAAATTCATGAATAATATAGTGGCAATGTATGTGGCTGACTGGATGGTAACACAATGGCAGCAAAGACTGGAAAATATCATTGTGTGTGTGTGTGTGTGTGTGTGTGTGTGATAAAATAGGATTCCAAATGAGAAAAAGTTGAAAAAACAAATAATACGCTTGCCAAAATCTCCTAACAGAGTCATGAGCAATATTATGAAAAGAAACCACACATCAAAATTATTGTTGGTGAAAAATGGCAAACTTACGGTTAAAATAACAAATGTACCAGATACTGAAGGAAAGGAGGAGGATCATAGAATACTGTATAAATTCAGGATGACAACGATTTTAAGTATTGTGGTCTTTAAACATTGAAAACAGTAAACAATGTCCTGAAAAGTTCCAGTATACAAAGAAAAACATAGGAAAAAAACAGGACATATGTAAATACTGAATGCTCCCAAGCCTTTGATAAGGTACCACATACTGTGGTTCAAGTGCTAAAAATTTGGACAAAGAGAAGAGATTAACTGGAAAACTGATATATCCTAAATGTGGTCAGTGTTGCAAGCATTTGTGTGTGGTACTACAAAGAACACCTACACATATTGTAATGTAGCACACTAACATCAACAAAGTCCTGGGAAATATGAAAAAGAAAGAATTAAAATAAAGCAATTTAGGTTTAAAAAGCAATAGAATAATTAAATAGTAGCTACTCTTCAAAATCAAATCTTACGTCCCTTGGACTATAGCCTTCTTGTTCAATTTTAAATGAAAGCCTTCAATAATCTTCTGACATATTTTGCAGACTCACAAACAGATAATTAAATACACCACCTCTGCTCAACTTTACTGAAGGAGAGATGTATGTGCTATTGGGAAACAGCCATTTCCCTCCAATGCACTTGAAAACTCACCCATCACATGTATTCTGAGAATGTTTAAATGTTTGTGCAATGTGTTGAAGGTTGCAAAATAGAGGTTGCTATTTTGCAACCTGGTAATTTCCAGCCATACAGTCTAAAAAAATGTTTAAGAAGGTCATTTTCAAAACCCTGAAGATGTCAAAAATGACGAAAAAGTAGTTAAACCTAAACAAGGATAAAACTCAAATCATTCTTATACTAAAATACAAACTATATCTCTTAACAATAAACTACAGATAATGATTAAAGTATTCCTTCTCCTAGTTATAATATGGAAAAAGTTAACACTAAACATTCTAAGCTCAATAAGGTATGGCAGCCATTAAATGGTTTTGCAACAGGGGGTGACTTATATTACCTGATCCACTAAAATAATACCTGGAGAAAAGACTGTTTTAGCTGAAAACATAATCTCTGATCCATGACTGATATAACGAGTGCATTCATATTATATATATAACAAAGCAACTTATCTAAAACAACCAAATCAAAGCAAAAAACTCACCCAATTTAATTACTTTGAAAGATATTGCACGACAGGGTAATATAAATAATTCTTCCCACATATTCACAGACATTCTCATTTATGGCACATACCTACATGAAAATTAAGTTTTGCACTATAAAATATACATTTCAGTCCACTCTATCTTTGGCTCTTTTGGTTAGGTACAGTATTAGTCCCTCTTTTTTTTCTGCAAAATTTTCAGATAATCATGAACATGTCCTCCATCAGATGTTAAATAATTATATACTAACACTGTAAATTGTGATAAAAGCACATGCTACACATGTGAGGGACCTGTCTGCATGTACAGAGTCAGTTTACATATAATTATCTTGTATCATTTCTAAATCACAAGAGGAATGTTAATTATTATGTCTTACCAAGTCATAACTCTTCAAAATAAGATACTTTAACAACCTAGCAAGAGATTTTTGTCACATCAAAGTATTTTGTTAAATTGAAAAAACAAAACAGCTTGCCATTTGCCCTTAGTGATTTAGTGCAATACAGAACTACTTTAAGGTATTTTCAACAATAACCTGCAATTTTGCACATTACTGAACCATTGTAAGGTAGTTTCATCAATAACCTAAAGTTTATATATAAATAAAGTTTACAAACATAGCAGAAAGACAGTCACTTGTAACGATTCTGTCACTGACCTTCACAGCTCATGTCTGACTCAAAATTTGTTTCTGGGAGTGAACTATGGAAAGAAATCTTAAAGCAACCTGAAAATGTTCCAAACTCTTGCATGAAAAAATACTCTGGCCAATGTAGCTCATAAAATTAAACCTCCTAGAACAACAACTCACTTTGATTATGAAAGGAACCAGCCAACACCGACTATTCTCATGCTGTCTCCACAGTTTCATTACTAAACATATTTTTGATCAACATTAACAGTACAGTAATGTCTCTTCAGTTCACTGTATATACATGATTAGGTGCTTTATGTAAATAATAAGTGCTATGTAACTTATATATCCACACAGAAACTCAACAAGCATGAAAATTAACCAGACATTATATAAGCAGACAAAGGGAATAAGGTCTCTTTCACTTACACTGACAACTTGCTCTTATTCTACAACTTGCATATTCATACACATGGATGAAACAATATACTATCTCCTATGAGAGCCTTTTCTCATTCTTTGTTTCAACCCCACAAGAGGCTATTAGCTTGCATATATCACAGTGGAGGCATTTCAATAAGCTTCCAATATGTTTATGTTGTACATGTCATACCCAAAGTCAGTTTTAGGACAATGATGTTACTTTTCAGTTTATTCCTAGTCTACTATAGCAATTTAATCTAGAAAATTCATTCTGTCCTACATAGAGTCTAGAAAATTCATTCTGTCCTAAAAAACTAAAGCATCTTATAAATTCTCTGATGAACTTACAGTCAACGGTATTTAAAATGAATAGAAAAACTAAGGATGTACAAAAATTAATCTTAACACAATTTCAGTTGTTTGGTTACAAACCTATGCATTTTACAGTAGCTTATTCTTTCACAGGTGGAGCAAGCCGACCATTCCAGAATCAATAAATTACAGTGGTACACCAGCACTGGCGAACAAATGCCAATGAACTTCCTGGCATTTTTGTTAACTTAGAATGGCCTACTTTTTCCACCAGAATGGCTGACTGGGTAAAATTTCAAATTTTAGGGTTTTTAAGAGGTGCTGTATCATTTATTTCTTCAGTTGTCATTTTTACAAAAGATTAAATGTTATTTCTCTACATAAATAGTGAAAAAACTTATCAATATAATCTCAATATTAACTGTGACCTAACTCACCATAGGTAAGAGAGAGAGAGAGAGAGAGAGAGAGAGAGAGAGAGAGAGAGAGAGAGAGAGAGAGAGAGAGAGAGCTAACTCCCTGTGTGAATGTGTATCAGCCTTATGTTTCCTTTCTACAATCCATATTCACTTCCTTTGTTGTTCCCTTGAATTTAAACATTTCAAAAGACTGCAATATATTGTGACACCAATCAATCTATGTTGTTATCATTTGCAATTGCAATACATTTCTGTAATGAGACATTGAAGAGAAATCAAGAGCCAAAAAAATTCCAATTGCCAAAATATAAAAATAAAGATTAAGACTCTCCCTTAAATTACTATCATCCTAATACTGTTTGAATCACTCAAAAGCATTTATTGGTACACTGAAAAAGACTCCTCCGTGCATAATGATGATGATGTGTCAAGTTGGTTGGAAACATTTTACAAAGCAAACACGACACACAAAAACAGACCTAGCAACTGCAAATGAGACCAACAGGACCAACAAAAATTTGACAAGATTAGCATTGAGCCTTTATATACAAGAGAGATACAACATATCATGAGCACTTTTTTATATTTGCATTGCTGACTTACGGGAAGTCTTGGGCAAACCATTAGAAACGCTATTGTAGAAAATCCAGGTTTCTTTACTTACATTATCACACACTGTTTTTTATACTCTGCTTCACTTTCCTCGTCTAATTCACTCGGGTAAGGAACTTTACCATCAACATTTGGCAAGTATTTATCTACACTGATACCTTCACGTTGGTAAAATAACATGTAGGCGGAGTTGAGGTCAATCTGCGATTCACTTACCTCCTGCAGGCAAGAAAGAAACAATTGAATAACATTAATATTTTTATCATATGCTTGGTTCATAGCCTTCACCAAGATCAACACAATAAGCTATTCTTCAATCTAAATTGTCCCAAAGTTTCTTTCCAGGATGGTTACTGACACGTCCAGTATTGAGGGAAATATAATTAGACTAACATACAAGTAAAGTGGTGTATTAATACCCATCTTCAAAGTGAAGTGGTATATCATTTCCCATCTTCAAAGTAAAGTTGTAAATTATTTCCCATCTTTGAAGAGCTCCAGGCCTTGGGGGCATGGTGCGTACAAGACAAACAACTCCATATCTTGTTGGAGTTGAACACAACTTTCCTGGGACTTTAGGAGAATCGAGGAAGGTAGAGCGACACTCCATCGTTCAACCTCCTAAAGAGTTTCCAGTAGGCAGAGGATAGTCCTCCAACCAAACGAACAAATCTGGGACCATGAACAATAGCCCTCTAGCTTCCTATTGAACTGTGAAGTGAAGAGGTCTAACATGGGTCTTCTCCAAGTAGACAGAGGAGACTAGGGGATGTCCTATGAAAATATGCTCAATGCAAATACGTTCTAAACATCCTATAGTCAACTTGTGCAGTCAAAGAAATTGCACTGTAGACAGGGGAGGAGTCCTTGCGCTGCCAAGGAAACGTGCATTTCCAACCAAGGAGACATCCTATAAGGTGATCCTCTATGACATATGATCAGTATGCTACTCATCAGAAGAGACATTATATGATGTTAGGACACATAAAATGGCAGTAAAACTTTTACCATGTTTCGTTCATCACTGGTATATAAACATACATGAAGAAGAAATTGTAGTAGTGCACTACTTTATAATATTTTGGTAAAGATAAAAGATTCAAATCATGGTTTTTGACATTAAGTAATAAGAGGAATCAATGAAACTGAGAAAGCCAGTCAAAATGATACAAATAAGGAAGCTTAATAAATTGGAACACAAATAAAAAGTACATAAATAAAAATTATCAGAAAATATAGCATCAAACAGTGGAAACTGGTGAAAAAGGGCATACAAAAGACAGAATAAGAATTTTATGGCATGATAACCAAGAAGATATAAATAAGAGGAAAGATAAATGGTAATGGAGACTATGAGGAATAATGAGTGATTTACTGCAGCTGCTGGAGCTGGAGAGAAAGTCAATGTCGAGCTGGTCATAATATGTATATGGAATAGAAAATGGAATTTAGGTCAATGAGACCTCTGAGGTCATTCAGCACAGAAAGGGAAATTGACAGTAAGAAAGTTTGAAAGGTGTAATACGAAGAAAACCTCCCAGTTGCACTATGAAACAATTGTTAGAGAGGTGGAAAGTTAGATGGAAGAGAATATGTATGGAGGTACAGGCGGTCCCCGGGTTACGACGGGTCCGGCTTACGACGTTCCGAGGTTACGACGCTTTTTCTTAAATATTCATTGAAAAATCCGCCCTGGGTTACGACACTTGTTCCGAGGTTACGACGCTGACGCTTCCGACGCTCCGAGTTAACGACTCTTTTAAAAAACGCATACTATGATAAGAATCCTTTATAATTTAGCACAGTATATTAATAAAAATAAGTTTTTGGTTAGATTACAATTAAAATTTTGAGGTTATGATGATTTTCGACACTTTTTATGTCGTATTTTTTAAATTTTTTTAGTGACGCCTCATATGCGGAACTAGTTTCCGAGCGAATTAATACACTAGCTTGGGATGCGCAGTTTATAACAGTCCAAAAGCGCAAATAATGAAAAAATCATTGCTTGTTTCCAGTATACATAATTAACAAAACTAAGTTTCTGGTTAGATTACAACGCAAATTCAAAGTTTCGACGGTTTTTTTATGCCTTTTAACGATACCTCATACGCAGAACTAGTTTCTGAGCGGAGGGCGCATAAATTAATTTACGCTATTAAACTGTATGGTAACCATAGTCAAGGATAAGGAACGCATTCTCAAACAGTATACATATCCTTTAATACAAAACAGCAAAATATCATTGAAACATTATTTCACTTAAAGAATCCATTTATACTCTACTTAGACTTGGATCTCTGTATTTTCCGACGAAAATAATCACTAATTAGTGTATTTTGATGTTATTTTCATGACTAAATACATTTTTATAATCAAAAATGATTTACTAATTTTCAAATATTAATTTTGATTAATACTGTATTAGTAAGTTTAATAAGTTGAAATGATATCACATAATAAAAATAATTTAATCTCTCTCTCTCTCTCTCTCTCTCTCTCTCTCTCTCTCTCTCTCTCTCTCTCTCTCTCTCTCTCTCTCTCTCTACTACAAAGGTGTCGTTTTTTGTATGATAAATAATGATTTACTATTTTCAAATATTAATATTAACTTATACAGCAATAATATAAATTCATTAAAGAAAATACCATAGTGAATTAGTAAGATTTTAGCTTTATATTTAAAAAAAATTATGGAAGAATGAAGGAAAAATCCCAGTCTTCTTCAAGTAACTTTCCAGTAACCTTTTGTTCTCGAGATCCAGGTACTAAAACTGTCAGATATATCAAGTTCTGTGACAGCCATGAGAGGGAAGAGCTGCGTGTTGCAATCACGTGTTCATGAGATTTCCCCCCCCCCCCTCCCCCTCTCTCTCTCTCTCTCTCTCTCTCTCTCTCTCTCTCTCGTCTCTCTCTCTCTCTCTCTCTCTCTCATTTACTGAGACTCAAGATTTTTTTATGTACTTGTACTATTTGTTTTTCATACTTTCAAAATAATAATAATAATATAATAAATAATAATAATAATAATAATAAATAATAACCTGTATCAATTGCAAAAATTCATATGTGATAGTATTTTAAAGAAATACAATACGTACTAATCTATCCATGTCACTTTTTAATTAAGGTTAAAAAAACTCTCTCTCCTCTCTCTCTCTCTCTCTCTCTCTCTTTTGCCACACAAGATAATAATGTCATAGTGGTAACTCCCTCCCTCTCTTTCGCTGGAAGCGTTATAAGTATTTTTTGAGAGAACAGAGAGAGATAAGCACTCTCTCTTTTACCGAGATGAAAGAATTTTTATGGTACTAGTATGTAAAATGTTTATTGATAATTTCAGTTATTTATAATACTAATAATAATATAATAATAATAATAATAATAATAATAATAATAATATATATAACAACAATAATAATAACAATAATAATAATAAAACTTTAATTACAAAATTCATAATGGTCGTATTTTAAAGAGATGAAAATGACCTTTCCACTTCACTTGTAAGGATAATTCCTCTTTCTTACCGAGATGAGAGAATTTTTTTATGGTAGATGCACGTGTTTATTATATTTTCAAATAATAATAATAATAATAATAATAATAATAATAATAATAATAATATAAAAGTAGTAATAATACGATAACTAATTTCAAAAGAAAATTCTTCCCTTCGTCTTTTTCTGTGTCAATTTCCCCACCTCATAACTCCAGTGACACTCGAGCTTAACAATGCCATACAATGGTCAACGAATTTAATGGTTCTATGTAATCTCTCGTCTCTCTCTCTCTCTCTCTCGTCCTCTCTCTCGTACTTCTCTCTCTCTCTCTCTCTCTCTCTTGTATTTTAATGAAAATATACAGTAATTTGTGAATACACAGTGTTGCACATGAAAAAAGTAAATTAGTGATAATTTTAGAGATACGGCCCTAAGAAAAATTGCAAATTAGTGAAATTTTCCCTGTGGACATGTTTTCAAGAACGTCGTTCCGGCTTACGACGATTTTCGGGTTACGACGCGTCTTAAGAACGGAACCCCCGTCGTAACCCGGGGACTGCCTGTATAATAAAAGGAATGAAAGAGGTTGCAGACCCCCTGGATTTGCGGGAGATATATACGGCAAAAGCCACTATAAAAATGCTCAGAAGTGCTTATTTTGATAGTTCAAACACAAAAAAACCGTCTAAAAATGCTTATACCTACCTCAATACTTTAATAGTTTTATCACAAAAAGTGCATTTAGTCATGATATGAAAATACAGTACAGGCAGTCACTGGTTATCGGTGGACTCGGTTAATAGCTATCCGGTTTTATGCCTCTCCATAAAATCAGCAATTTACAGCACCATCACAGGGCAAGTTTCGGTTATCGACACTATAAGGTGCCAATAGTTATGACACCATAACATACCTAACAGAGGCACTATTAACTGGTTATCAGCGCCATTAACCAAAACTTGGCGCCATAAACTGCCGAGTTTTGGTTAATGGCAGTTTTCGCTTATCAGAACCCTGCCGAGAATGGAATCCCTGCCAATAACCGGGGACTGCCTTAATTAGTGAATATTCCTCAGTGAAAAATACCATGAATAGGCAAATTTTCTGTGAATAATGTGTACTACTATAAGCATGTGTTCCATAGAGAAATCTACAAATTGGTGAGACCATAAACTGTGAGTCCACGAATCCTGGAGGTTTACTGTAGATATATATACTTGCAAGAAATTACATAGCTACAGCGTCTAACTCACGTGGCAGCTTAAATTCAAATTTGTGGTGGCGCTCCAACTGTTTAGTGGAAGTGACTAGTCCCACCTACTAATGGGAATGCCACAAACAATTTAGCAGACCTCAATCTATGTGTACCCTACCCCCATCAGAGGGAGAAGGGTAGGCTGTGATTCTGTAATTACTTGGTAAATATACACATAAAACTTAATTTTATTTTAAAAATAGCTTTTTTATAACCTTAACTTACCAAGTAATTACATAGCTGAATCCCACATTGACAGGAGGTGAGATACATGGACATACGTATTCTATTCCAAAACATTAAGTCATGCAATGAATTTGAAACAGAAAAGTTGCTAGCATTTAAAACAATGCTTGGTGTTCCTTATCAGTTAGAGAGAAACTGCAGGAGAATACTGCCCCTGGTTGGTGCTTATCTTAACCTGTAATGGCATGCTGGTATAACTGTGGAATGGCTCTCTTTAAGTGGGAGATTTGCAGTGAAGGAGTATATTCCGACGGCTGGCTCAGCATCAGGGAAAGTTTTGCAGCCATGGAGTTATCCGATGGCTAACAAAGCTTCAAAAAGTGCCCTTGCCCTGGGCACAGTACCACAATACAGGGGCAGCTCCCGATTATAGGTGGCCACGGTTATTGGTGATCCAGTCGTATGATGCTTTTCTAAAATAATGATAACTGACTTTTCGGCACCAACATATGCCAATCCCCGCCTATCAGCAGAATTGATACTCATTTATCGGTGCTGATAACTGGGGATTGGCGCTATTGTTGCTAATTTTTGGTTATTGTCATGCCGTTAAGAACAGAACCCCAACCAATAACCGGGGACTGCATTAAAAATAACTAGCCAACACTGTAACCTACCCAACACTGAAATAAAATCCACAACCCATCCACTGAGAGTGGCGGGTGCTCCAGGTACACTGTAACCCCCTGACTCCCCAAAACTTGGCACCTTACTATAAGGTGAAGAGATAGCAGGAGAAAATCCTATGCTACCTCCCATAATACCTACCATGCCAGTTACTTATAATGGTCGCATGGTAGTACTGCAAAAATTTTAACACTGTTTTAACTTTCATTAAATATTGTGAAAAGTGGAGATCACTTACACTTCCAATGGGCTGAATGCAGAATGGAAGTAAGGGGCATCTTGTGCCTGAAAGCTAATGAGGTAGCTGCTGCTCTGACGTCCTTAGCTTTCACTAAAAAGTAAGCAAAATGCTCTCCTGAATCTGAGTGTTCTCAGAAATAAAGGTAATTTAAGATGAAGGTCACTATAGTTTATGGATGGCCCTCTGCTCTTCCACCCTGTTCGGTAATACCTGAAAGCTCTACCTGGACTGAGAACTCTCTATTCTTCCTTAGAGCCAAGATGTCTGTTTATCACTTAAGAGAGATAAAACGTTAATGCATTTTAGCTGAAGCCAAGGTCACCAGGGAAGATAGTCTTCCGGGTAAGATCTTTTCTGAGAAGAGGAGCATAGCAATTCAAAAGAGGGACCTGTAAGTCACTTCAAAACTACGTCCAGGTTCCAGGAGGCCGGAATTTCCTTCCTTGCTGCATGCTTAAAAACAGAGTTAACTGTAGCTCGGCACCCTTTAAAGGAGAAATATGAGGGATTCTAGATATCCTTGGAAGAAAAGGAGGAAATCTGCAACTCTGGTCACGAATGTCTCAAAAGGTGAGACATAGAGTCTGAGACACCAGCCACGCAGAATCACTCACTTAGCCTGGAAGACAGCTAGAAGGTTGAGGTCTGCATTTACAATAGCCCCTATAGTATGTTAGGCACAATCCCTTCATTCTGACACGCTTCCAGACAGTTGAAGCCCATCAGGGCAGGAGCAAGCCCCTCTTGGTGGTATCTCTTGACTGAGTAGTCACAGATTGGGGAAGGAGCTATGCAGAGTCCACCCACAACCATGGCAGGTTTGGAAATCATTATTTTATGGGTCAGAGCAGGGCTATGAGGGTCATCGTAACGTTGCGATGAGCTTGAAACTTGTTCAGCGCTTCCTTGACTATGTTGAAGGGTGGAAAAACGTAGGGGTCCAAATTGGACCGAACTTGCAGCAAGGTGTTTTTGCCCATGCTAGAAGGTTTGGGGCTGGAGAACAAAAGAGGAAGAGAAGGTTCCTTAACATGGGAAACAGGTCCAAAGTTGGCCTGCCCTATATATTCCACAGATCCCAACAGACCAGGGGATTTAAGGTCCACTCAGAAGTAAGAACAAGCTTCTGATGGCTCAGTTCGTCTGCCAGAACTTTTTAGGTTGCCTGAATAAATTGAGTGACTAGAAAACTAAAATTTGATCATCTACAGTAGAAGTTCTTTTGCTGTTTGGTGATGAGAAGATGAGAGTGAGAGTCTCAGTGCTAACGTAATAATGTTAAGACTGTGCTCAAAGAATACCACAGTGCAGGAGTGAACTAGGGTTGAGAAGCATGGAAGCCCTAAGCGAATCACTTTCAGCTCTCTGACATAAATGTGAATGCTCCGTTCTGTCAGGGACACATCCCGGAAACTTCCCGGTTCACCAAGCGGGCTCCCCAACCTAGATCAAGGTGTACAGAAGTAGTCTAAGTCTAGTCTTGGAAGATAGAGGAACTTCCTTTCCGAAAGTCTAAGTTTGGACAGCCACCAGTGTAGGTCCGACTGAAATCTGAGGCTTGGGAAAAATAGACGGAATCTAGTTGTGTTTCTCTGTCCCAGTTGGTCATGTCAAAACCTTTCAGCACTCTTTTCTTTGAAGGGAATCTGAGAAGTCTGTTGTCCAGAAAAAACAGATGTTCATGGCCAGAAAATGAAGACAAAACTGGAAGATCCTGTCTCGTAAGACGGACCTGAGATACTCTCCAGAGTCTGGACATGGACATGGAAGGAAGTATCCTGCATAACCAAGGTCTTCGTCCAATCACCCTGGAGAATGGACGAAAGGACTGTCTGGTTTGTCTCCATCTTGAACTTTGTTCTCTAATCAAAGAATAAAAAGGGAGCTGTGGGCCATGCAGACTTGCTGACAGCTGAGAGGACTAGTTGGCAACCCTGCTGATTCTTGACAGCCATGTGGACATCCATGCAGGATCGACTTCTTATGAAATAGATAATGGCTTGCGTGGACTCAATGACACCTTGTACCGGCCAAAAACGTAAGTGGAACTGTACATGACAGAAACTAATATCTGATATGCTTATAAAAGATTGAAATGTTCATAAGGGACACAAAAGCCCGGGCACAGGATAATAGTGGTCTTGTTCAAAACCAGGTATGATGAATTCTCCCACAGTCAGACAATTCTTTAAACAGAAAAATAGTCTGTGAGCAGGGGCTAGGCATCAGCAGCAGGAGCCTAGCACGGGCTAGATAGTGCCAAGTGCTCTGAAAAAGGCATTGGGCATTTGGGAGTCAATGCCAGGTGCAAGGAAGTTGGCACCAGGAGCTCATAAGCAGATTCCAGATGTCTGAGAATAGGTACCACTAGGAAAAACTGGTCTGAGAGGATTCATGGCACTTTCTCTTCTTGCTTGGAGTCCATGTAAGGTCCTTCAAGAAAAGAATGCTCAGGAGAGAAGATATTGTCATTTCAAAGGAAGTCAGACCAGGAAGAGACAGATGGAACCATGGTGAAACTGCAGGAAGGCTGTGAGATGAAGCTAGCCTCCTTACCACTTTACAGGAAACAGAGAACGGCAACCATCATCTGCGTGTATCTTCAGCGGCTGTGAAGAACCAATAAAACATTACGGTGTTTACAATCTGTGTCAGAAACCTCAGAACTAGATGAAAGCTAGAAGAAGAATTGCAAAACTCTTACATGAAGTCTGTCTAACTTGACTAACGTCTTGGAGGATGACATCCACTGATGTTCCAAGTATAAAGAAAAAGGGGCTAGAAATAATGGACCATCTGAAAATAGCTGTGATTCTCTTGGCAGATGGAGAGCCCAAAAATTGCAAGAGTTCTAACTGACTTTCAGAAAGCTGACTCTTGTGAAAGAGGCTGTGTTCTGAGGAAGAGGTGAAGCAGGTCTGTAGGTAAAAATAACAAGGCTGATTGCTACTGTGTGTCTCGCACAGTAGTAAAGGAGTGGAACTCTCTAAAAACCATCTCAACTGTCCTTGTCTGCACAGGACAGGACTAAGAGAAGATCTGAAGAGATGTCTCTCGGTAAACACTACGGAGTCCTGTATCTTCATAAACCTTGCTCCTGCTGCCAGTCAAGAAAAAACCTTTTAGTTCAAAAATCTTGATGAGATCTTCGACAAGGAGGTCTAGTTCTGTCAAAGCACCAGAGGGAAGAAAGACAAAACACACTTGTCTTGTACCCTTCATCAAAGGTGAGAGCTTTCTTCAGCAAGCTCATAAATTTGGTAAACAAAAGTCCATGTCTACAAAGGACAGGACTCCTAGAAACTAACTGTAGGTAAAAAGGGAGCAACTTCGGCTTGTCTGGAACTCTAGGCAAAGGTTGAACAGACTGAAGAGAGCCCATACTCTTGTGAACAGTCTATATGACGCTCAGAGGTGGGAGTCCGATACCGAAGAGTTGGCACCTGATGATCGAGTTCTGTCACTGGTCACTTGAAAACTGGACTCATGTGTCCAATCGGAAACTGGTGC
The DNA here is from genome assembly GCF_015104395.2 of Macrobrachium nipponense. Lineage (NCBI taxonomy): Eukaryota > Metazoa > Arthropoda > Malacostraca > Decapoda > Palaemonidae > Macrobrachium > Macrobrachium nipponense. Next base: position 18,038,384 of record NC_061091.1, read on the forward strand.
TCAAGAAGGAACGACAGTACATTCTTAGAAAAGACAGGCGCTAATCTAAAGAGGAACTGGTGCCAAACACTAGTAAGCTGGTGGCATGAGAGTGGGAGCTGGGAGCTCTGCAGACTGGTGTCAGGTACTTAAGAGTTTGAGAACTGGAGCTGAGCATTTGGGAATAGTCAGATGGACAGGAACTGGCACCAGACACAAACAGGCTGGTGCCAGGATCCCAAGAAGAAGTCAACTAGATGAATGATGCCTTTCCACCAAGATGCCTTTCCAGTGGCTGTCTAATACTATACAGTGTTCCCCCTGTATTCGCGTCCTCCGGATTTGCGGACTCACTGATTCGCGGATTTCTCTCTGGACCTTATCTACCCATTATTTCCGGGGGATTCGCCTATTCGCGGGATTTTCCGGCGAAAATCATCACCAATTAGTGTATTTTGATGTTATTTTCATGACTAAATGCATTTTTATGGTACAAAAATGATTTACTAATTTTCAAATATTAATACTTATTAATACTGTATCAGTAAGTTTAATATGATTAAATGATGTCACATAGTAAAAATAATAATTCTCTCTCTCTCTCTCTCTCTCTCTCTCTCTCTCTCTCTCTCTCTTTCCTACAGAGATGTATGGTTTTTTGTATGATAAATAATTGATTTCATATTTTCTAATATTAATGTATACAGCAATAACATCAATTCATTAAAGAAAATACTAAAGTGAATTAGTAAGATTTTAGTTTATAAATTTGAAAAATTATGTAAGAATGAAGGAAATCCCAGTCTTCTCTCTCAAACTCAAGGTACTAAAACTGTCAAACATATCAAGTAATGGGACGGAGGGGGGAGGAGCTGTTGTGTTGTTGCCACCAAGTGTTCATGCAATTTCTCTTCTCTCTCTCTGATCTCTCGCGGTCCGGTCTCTCTCTCTCTCTCTCTCGTCTCTCTCTCTCTCTCTCATTTACTGCGACTCAAGAATTTTTATAGTACATGTACTATTTGTTTTTAATACTTAAAAATACTAATAATAATAATAATAATACAATAGCTGTTTCAACGGCATTTAATTTATATAGAATCTTCTCAATTCTTCTTATTATCTTTTTCTCGTCAGCATGTAGCTGGTGTCTTAAGTTTCCTAAGGACATGTAAAGATTTTCATTTGTCTTAGGTTTATTCCTCTAACGTGTCGACAGTGCACAGGCAGTCATCTATGAGAGTTTACAGTAAAGTGAATTAAGATACGTTTTACAAGTATTTATAGCATGCAAGGTCGTGTATAATCGGTGGGCGGGTCGGTGGGCAGGGATTTTAATTGGTCGTTGGATGGTAACGAAATCTCTCCCTGAGGCGATCAGATCTGCGTGGTCTGCCAATACGTATATGGGAATGTTCTACAGGGTCGACTGAGGGGGCAACTATCAGGGGGAAACCCCCTCAGACTCCCTTGGACCACCAGTATGCCTCTTCCCAGGTTTAAGGGGGTATGACGGGGACTTTAGATCTAGGAGATCCAACAGGCCTGACAGCTACCTCCCCCACTACACAAACCAGCAATACACCTTTTCAATAGTCATCTGTCAAAACCTGGCAATGTGCAACAGGTTCAACCATGGAGCAACTACTTAGGGGCCTTCCCACCAGCCTCCATTGGCCTTTCAGTATGACTCCTCTCAGATTAAGGGGGGTATGACAGTGACTCAAGTCTAAGAGAACAAGTGGGCCAGATAATCACCGTTCATTTCTGTTAACCCAGATACAAGACTGGCAGAGGCATGGGAAGGAAGCGAGGGAACCATAAGCGGGAGTAAGTGGATATAAAATAAAAGGACTAGTAGCAGGAGAGAAAATAATGGATGCAAGAGAGTTGGCGTCAGATGATCAGGAGCTGGCATCAGACGCTGAGCGCTCTGAGCTGGTGTCCGGCTGAAGTTGGCACCAGATGAGCGCTCTTGGGCACTTGGAGCATGGTTCTTGGCTGTCAAGATCGTCTAGTACTCTTCCTAAAGCCCATCACAACCAAACATTAAGCACCATTTCTCTCCCGACTACATTCCTGCCGTTACACTTGGCAGAAATAGAAAGAGGTCGTCTGCTAAATCGTTCCTGGTATTCTCATTAGTTAGCAGAACTAGTCACCTACACTAAAGAACTGAAGTGTTACTAAGAATTTTGAATTTATGCTGCCGTTTGAGTTAGAAATGACAAATTTGTAACTAATTTGTATTTTTCATAACTAACAAACCTTCGGTCTTAACATTAAGATGATAAGGCTCCTATTAAGGGGTCGAAAAATAGCGAGATGGCTCGGCCACACCAGTGGGGGGTTGCCTGGCAAATCACTGGAAGGTGTGGCAGGAACTGGGAGCAGAGCAGTGGGTGGTGGAGGTTCTCAGTCGGGTATTTGATTCCGTTCGAAGTATCCCCACCCCTGACAGAACCGCCATTGCTTCACCTCGCTTATGCTCAAGAACCTCAGAAGGCTTTTTTTCTGCAAGAGGAAGTGAAGAAGATGATGGAAAAAGGGGCTGTGGAACCAGTATCCATGGCATCAAAGGGGTTTTACAGCAGGATTTTCCTAGTACCCAAAGCCAGTGGGGACTGGAGGACAGTAATAGACCTGTCAACTTTGAATCTGTTTATAAGAAAAACCAGTTTCAAAATGGAAACTCCAAAGACAATTCTAAAAGCAGTCAGGATCAAGGACTTTATGCTGACCATCGACTTGAAAGACACATACTTTCAGATCCCAGTCCATCAGTCTTCCAGGAAATTTCTCCGCTTCAGTCTTGCAGAGAAAGTTTTCGAGTTCAAAGTTCTGTGCTTTGGATTGACAACATCTCAAGTTTTTACAAGAGTGTTCGCTCTCGTGTCGACATGGGCGCATGCTCAGTGGATCAGGCTAATAAGATATCTAGACGATTGGCTGGTGATAGCAAAGTCCAGAGAGAAATTACTCAGGGACAGAGCGACCCTTCTACAGTTTTGTCACAGCTTAGGCATTGTGATAAATCGGGAGAAGTCGCAGTTGTATCCATGTCAACGGCTGGTGTTCCTGGGAATGGTCATAGACACAATAAAAGCCAGAGTATTCGCAACAGACCAGAGAGTAGAGAAAAGCAAACAAGTGGTGAAGGCCTTTCTAGAAAAACAAACAGCCAGCAAAACAGTGGCAGGTAGTACTGGGAGTCCTAACTTCCTTGGAGAAGCTAGTACCACAAGGGAGGTTACACCTTCGGTCTCTACAATGGAGGATGAAGGAGTTCTGGTCGCCAATAGTAGATCACCCGTACGAGCAGATTCCCTTGTCGGCAGAAGTGAGGCAAGACCTGCTGTGGTGGGTGAAGGACAGCAATCTGACAGTGGGTATTCCCCTTCAGCAACCCTCACCGGATCTCTTGCTGTTCTCAGATGCGTAACTAGAAGGTTGGGGAGCGCATATGGAGGAGCTGATGGTTTCAGCGAAATGGAGCGGTGAGGACAGGAAACTCCATATAAATGTGCTGGAGCTAAAAGCAGCATTTCTGGCACTACAGGAATTCCGGGAGAGGGTGCAGGGACATTCAGTGGTTTTGATGTCAGACAACACCACAGTAGTAGCTTACATAAACAAACAAAGAGGTCTAGTGTCTCGACAGTTACATATGATGACAGTTCAACTTCATCAGTGGGCTGTAGAGAACGTAGTAGACATCAGGGCCAGATATATTCCGAGAAAAAGAAACAGTGGCCGAGAAGTTGAGCAGAAGGGATCAGATCCTGGGAATGGAGTGGTCCTTACACCAACAAGTTGTGGACAGAATGCTCAGGTTGTGGGAAAGGCCGATAATAGACCTATTCACAACCAGGTACAACAAGATGTTGGGAGTGTATTGTTCGGCAGTCCCAGACGTAGAGGCAGTAGCAGAAGACGCTCTACAACAACCATGGGACAATCTGGACGTCTACGCATTTCCTCCTTTTTATCTAATCCGTCAGGCTCTGAACAGGGTAATGTGGTCTCAGAACCTCAGAATGACCCTGGTAGCTCCGTTATGGCCAAAGGCGGAATGGTTTCCGGACCTCTTGGAACTCCTGATAGAGTTACCACCATGGAACAACCTGCTATGTCAGCCTCACGTGGAGAGGTACCACCGGTCGGTGAAGTCCCTATCACTTCACGGGTGGAGACTGTCGAGTATCTCTTGCGAGCGAGAGGGTTTTCACAAAAAGCAGCAGTGCAGATGGCAGGAAATATAAAAAAAGTCATCGGCAGCAATATACCAAGGGAAATGGTCAGCATACTGTGATTGGTGTCGTAGAGGGAACTTGTCTCCACTCGGTACCACTATTCAGCAATTAGCAGACTTTCTGATATATCTCAGGACAGAAAGGCATACGTCTGTGTCTGCGGTGAAGGGGTACAGGGCGGCTCTAGACTCGGTCTTACGCATGAAAGGCTTGGACATTCCATCTTCATGGGAGTTGGCCATGTTGATGAAGAGCTTTGAGCAGTCATGTTTACCAAAGGAACTGAAAGCCCCAGATTGGGATTTGACCATGGTACTGAGTAGTCTGACAAAACCCCCCTACGAACCACTAAGGCAGTCCACAGATAGGAGCCTGACCCTAAAGACAGTCTTCTTATTGGCCCTAGCTTCAACCAAAAGGGTGGGGGAGCTACATGGCCTGTTGTCTATGGTAAAGCACTCGAGAGGTTGGAAGTCAATGGCATCAGTAGTGGACAGCAGGTTTGACTTTTTCCATACCTTCTCTGGCTGATTTTGTAGATAATGACAAAGATCAGATGCTTCTGTGTCCCGTCAGGGTAACAAGAGAGTACTTAAGGAGGACAAGGCACCTCAGGCCAGGGTGCAGGAGGTTGTTCGTATGTACAGGACGGAACAAAAAGGAAGTGTCCAGGAATACAATATCGTTTTGGCTAAGAGAAACTATCAGGAATGCCTATATGACAGAAGGCAAGGGGTCAGATAGCCAGGTGAAGGCTAGGGCTCATGACATTAGGGGCTTGAGTGCCTCTTTGGCATTCAAGAAGAATATGTCTGTCGAGAGAATTCTGAAAGCTGGTGTTTGGAAACGCCAAACGACTTTCACTTCCTTTTATTTAAAGGATGTTGCTCATAGATCCTTAGATACCTTTTCCCTGGGTCCAGTGGTGGCGGCCCAGCAAGTGGTATAGCTCATCCAGTACCCATGGCGGGTCAGTTTGTGTCTAGTCTAAGATGAAGGTATGAAAGTAGAATGAATGGGATGACTGGTCTTTTTGTCTTTACTACTTTCTTTCTACTCCTTTACCTACGGGCAGTATGAAGGAGAGTGCCATCATGAGCTGGAACGGACTAGATGCAGGTGTGGTGGTCAGCCATACTGTAAAGTTATGTTAGAGTATAGTATACTTTCCAGTAGCAACACACCCCTCTCGGTAGTTGGAAGGGAGGGGTGATGGTAGATCCAGACACAAGGGACAAGAGTGGTTTATCAGAATAGGGGGTCCCCTATTTCCCCATAGTTTATAAACCATGGCATGATACCAGCACCCAGTGAGGGAAACCTATAGATCTCCTTATATCTTTGGTTCAAAGGTTATAGTCCATTCTCTTAGAATTCTCCTAATATTCAGAAATGGAATTAGGTGGCAAACTCCCAGTCAGTTACAGACTTACCTCCCTCCAATAAGTAAGTCTATCCTAATGTTAAGACCGAAGGTTTGTTTCGTATATGAACAAATGACAAATTTGTAACTAATTTGTATTTTTCATAACTAACAAACCTGAGGTCTTAACAGTTAAAGGGCCCACCTCGAACCACCCCTCTAGCAGTCTAACTGGGTTAGAAGTATAACTGCCGGTCGGTCACACGATGCCGAGGGCATTCTGGGTATAATGCCCCATGACCTGGTATAAATGCCAATAGTCCCTGGATCGCACAAGTTTAATTTAATAGCTATGTCATTACTTGCTAAGTTGGTCATGTGTCATTACTTGGTAAGTTACTTATTAAAAAAAGTTTAACCAGATCACTAAAAAGAAAAAAAAGAAAAAAATAACCATCTCCCATTGGGATAGCCATGAAGAAATCAGACCAGAAGTGTTCAAAGATTATCACAAGAATAATAAACAATGCATAAAGAGATGCAATGCTGGGTAAAAATTAACATGAAATAAGATTAAAGTACTTGAACATGTTAAAACATAATATGGACAGTCCCCGGTTATCGGCAGTCTTGACTAATGGCAATCCGGTTTTATGGCACTTGTCTAATGCCATAAAAATGACAAATTTGTAACTAATTTGTATTTTTCATAACTTACAAACCTGAGGTCTTAACATTAGGATAAATACTCAGCGCCAGCTGGAAACCGGTAAAGTTTAAAATAATTGTGTACGCAAGGGACTATTGGCATCTGTGCTTGGTCACAAGACATGTGGGGCCACCCACATACCCCTCATTAACTCGTGACCCTGTTCGTTTTTCTTCCAACCCAGGTTAGTTGATAGAGGGGTGGTTAGAGGTGGGCCTTGGTATGTTAAGACCTCAGGTTTGTAAGTTATGAAAAATACAAATTAGTTACAAATTTGTCATTTGTTCATAAAAGAAACAAACCTTCGGTCTTAACATTAGGATAGACTTACTCTTGGTGGGAGGTAAGTACTATTAACGTTACAACAGGGAGTTTGCCACCTTTGATCAGTTTTCTGAATACCAGAATTCTACGAAACTGACCAGTATTTCCAAATCTAAGATATATATGAATATCATAGAATCAGACTTCTGGGTTTTTACACAATGTCATAGTTCATTGGGTCCGAGGAAGATAAGATCTGTTCCCCTAACAAATCAATTCATCCACTCATGTAGGTTTGTTATCATTCCTCTCCCCCTTGCAAAAGAGAGGTATGTCCTGCTACTGATAGGTATTCTACTGATACTAACCCTAACAGTATGGCCACTTCACTCACCTGTACCTTGTCCATTCCAGGTTATGATGGTAGTCTCTTCTTACTGCCCTAAGTAAAGGAGGAGACAGAAATTTGAAAAGGAAAGAGGCCAGTTAACTCCTCCATTTCACATTCATACCATCATCTTAGACAAGACACCAACTGACCCGCCAGGGGTACTGGATGAGTTACACCTTTTGTTGAGCAGTCACCAAAGGACCCAAGGAAATTGAGTCCAAGGACCTCTGGGCAACCATATATATATATATACAGGAAATTGAAAGTGGTTTTCATAACAAAGAACCCACTCTCAAATTTCAATGAACAGACAAGACACCTCCTTAAAATTGCTCAATTTTGAGCTTTGATACCGTCACAGACCAACCGTCACGATCATTTTAACAGATATGTTCTTAAATGCCAGGAGGCCCATATTCCTCTGATGACCTTATCTTCTGTATAACCTCATTGGTACAACTTGACAAACAAGGAGTAGGCTTGCCCGATCGCCTCTGTTTGGCCTGTTCCTTTACGTCTACCACGTTAATGTTCTAGGTGACTTAGTTCTTTCTATAACTACAGAGTACTTTGACAAGTCAAAGCTGGCCTTGCTGAAGGTCCCTCACACATACTCACACCGTACTGAGCAAGATTAAGAAATGTATCTGTCATCATGACCTGTGCTGCATTGACTCATTACCCTGGATTCCGGGGCCAACTGGAACTGAAGTACCAAGCTACTTTTGAGTCTACGTCAAAACCCTGGTTATTGAGTACTCCCACTCTACCAAGGTCAGAGGAAGACCCCCCATCCACAGTCCGTTTCCTGTAACGTGACTGATGTATGTGCCTGGTGGTAGTCCGTCAAGGCTACTCTGATACAGAGTATGTTTTCACTTATCAGATTGGAGTTCTTATGTGCCCCATCCAGTTCACTGCTCCTGATTCATCTGAAGATTAGTCAGTGTGAAGTGATATTCACATGCCCAATCACCAGTCCAATGTATATCACCATGCATGCCCAATCACCAGTCCAATGTATATCGCCATGCATGTAAACATGTAATTACAGATTCTTCCCTCTGTTCTGACAACCTCTCCACCAGATCATTGTCTACTGACCAAATGCCTTTAATGGACAAAAACATCCACTACACAGGCAGTCACGGCCAAAGGGTCATTCTGTATATGAGAGCTAATGACCTTTGGAGTCGTGTTACGTCCGAGGTGACACTCTCCACCCAAAAACTGAGAACTATTAGTTCGAAAGGGGATACTGGTCAACCTCCAGGCCTTGAGATATTAATTCTACCTATCGGTGATGCCTCTTCCCCACACGAACCTGGTAGCGATGATTGTGCTACGATAAACTTTATCAGTCACTCATCTTGGGTCCTCCTTAATTACTGGAACCCATCCTTCCGTCCGGGACATGGCGGAACAGGTAGAACCTAGAGTTTGCATAACCTCCAGGATGTTCCCAGTATCGCAAATGGAATCCTCAGGCTCCTCGAAGGGTGAAACCCCTGAGACAGCTATTACATGGTTTTTCCATTATATGAGTTCCTCTCTGGACGAGTTGTTTGTGCACTCACCTGCCAAACCGGTGGCCCGAGGTCCTACTCCCATCTCAGCCAACGAGTAATCAGAGAACTTATTTCTGGTGATAGAAAACAATTTATCGATATAGTGCGGTTCGGATCCCACAATAAGGGAGGAGACCCATTTTCAGATTCCAAGTTAACCTAGCCAACAACCACTTGGACTAGTCTAAGTAGGTGTAGTCAATTAAGAATTGACTAACTTCTTTTAAGTTGGCAAGACCAGGTTGACCCTGGCTTGGTTAGGTTAGGCTATGTTACCCGTTCCAATTAGACTAGGACCCTGGTTTGGTTAGGTTATGCTATGTTAACTCTTCCAATTAGGCTAGGACCCTGGTTTGGTTAGGTTAGGCTATGTTAACACTTCCAATTAGGCTAGGCTAACTCCTCCATCACTTAGGGTAGTTTAAGTCCATCTGAGATGTACACTTAACTAGGCTAGGCTAGTTTAGACTAGCTTAATCTAGAAACTAAATGACTTAGGTTAGGGTAAAGCCGTTCAAGAAAGTTTGGGCTATCCATGCTAAGCTACAACCACAAATTTCCAGGCTGAGGTGGTAAGAGTGTTTTGAATGGGTAGCCTATGCACTAGTCTAGGCTCGGCTATACTTATAACCTTACTAATTCGTCCAACCTAAGATAGTACGGGCATGTTCAAGCAACCGGATCATGTTAAGTCATCAACCCACTGTTAGGCTAAGTTGACATGTATGTCGGAACCACTTAACCTATGAGTTAGGCTAAGTGGACCCGGCTAAGCTAAGAATTATACCACTTAGACTAATCTAAGATAGTAAATGCAGGTTCGAAAGCCAAACCGCAACCACTAGTTGGTCCAAGCCAGCACATGCATACCCAACCAGTTAGTTCAGACAGTCTAAGCTAAGAACTACTACTCAGATTAACTAAGATAGTAGCAGTAGACTCGAACTGGCTGGAATAGGCTACGAATATAACCAATTGTTAGGCTAAAAGGTATGACCCAATTATCCTGGCTATAGCATCTTAGGTTACAAGTGCCCTACTTAGGCTTGGCTACCTTATGTGACGAAAGGATGACATTCACCTCTTTCTTTCAACTTAAGTTCCCATTTGATTTCATTAAGAAGAATGGTTCTACGGCACTTTCAAGAAACCAAGCTTTCGATTACCTTTAACTACTTGTGTAAGAGTCGAAGCGTTTGGTCAATATTCTTATAGAAAGAAACCAGCTTATACCAACAAGTATATATAAAATATGGGAATTCTCCCTACCTGTAAAGGTTTGAAGTTTTCTGGAGTCAACCCAAAGTATGCTACTTCCCACCATTCAGGCTGCATACGATTACTAAGAGGAATCCATATCCTTCTATCAATCCGTGCACTTTACGTGCTGTAAATGGACTCGACATGAATAGAAAAAGGTAATTCATATACTTTCATATCCTTTTTCAAACCAAACACCATGTCAATCACCGGGGGAAGCATGCTGGCTCCCCAAAAGGTTATTGAATTGACTAATCAAATCAATCAACACCTCATACGTAGCCAGAAACTCTTGGTCTTCTCTTCCCTCCGGTTCTAGCGCACTGTGTTCAGCCATGGGAGACATTAACTAACTCCTACCCTCTGACAAATGTCCGGGTGTGTCATGGCCGTCCGACCATATGGCCGCGGCACCTTTGATCTTTAATGGCCACTGATGGCTCGATCTTGAATAGTCAGTAGGCTCTGAGAAGGTATCTATTTGCATAAGTCATGGCCTTCCAACCATACGGCCACAGCACCTATGATCTTTAATGGCCACTGATGGCTCATCCCAACAATAATAGTCAGTTGGATTTGAGAAGGTATCTATTTGCATGCGTCATGGTCGTCCAACCATACGGCCTCAGCACCTTTGATCCTTAATGGCCGTTAATGGGTCGAGCTTGAAAATATTATAGTCAGTAGGATTTGAGAAGGTATCTGTTTGCAATCCTATATACAAATATGAGAGCTATTTTATCATATCTTATTACTATGACAGCTAGAGTCCATGGAAAATGTTTGTAAAAGCACCGGCGTATGTATCAAGTTAAGCCACGGCATTGTAGTCTCTCTTAGATTCTTGTAGTCACCACTGGCAACTCCACGTCGGCCGCTAGCCCAGCGACAGTCAACGCTTTCGCTTGTTCGGACTCTTGTAAACGGCTTCGTCCGATTGCTTTGAGCTTACCAGCCGCTGAATTCTTGATTTTCTTGCTGATTGGGCTGTGACAGTCCTAGTTCAAAGAAGAAGAAGAATTTACTCTTCTCCTCTTGTCCCGAGGATCAGTCACGAAATCCTGTATCCTCCAACACTTGACTGGTACCCTCAGTGATCCCATCGAACTTAGCTATGACATCATCTAGAGAAGAAGACGAAGGATACGGCGAATCACACCTTTTCTTTTTGTCTTACTTAGCCATTTTCACCTCTAGATCCTGTTTATTCTTCATTACTGTGTGTACCAATGAGTCAAAAAGCTTATTAGGTTCCGGAGGCATCAAAGTAAATCAAGAATCAGTAGGCTGTGACGTCATGACTACCGCCATTACAAGCGGTCTTGGCTATGACGTCAACACGCTTGATGGAAGCGTGAGGCTGTTTATGGTACTCTTGCAGCCAAGATCAAGAGACCCAACCTTCTGTGGCATTTCTACTTTACAAGGATGTGACAGTCCTGCCTCGAAGATGAAGAAGAAATTATTCTTCTCTTGGCACGAGGATCAGTCACGAAGTCCCTGATTCTAGCCTTTTCCAACTCATCACAGCAGCCACACTAGACTAACTTTCCATCATTCACTTGTTAATTACAACTACTTCTTGAGCTTTCATATAATAGGGATGTAACAATCCTGGCTCGAAGAGAGAGAAGAAAATTCTCCTCTTGGCTCGAGGATCAGCTACGAAGTCCCTATTATTTCCATGATTGGCAGGAGAATGCACTGGCATCAAAGCCAGTCACCTAAGCTTGACGCCTAAGCGGAAGGATACAGAGAAAAGACTTGTCTTTTCCATTTATTGTGACTTATATCTCCTAACGCTTGTAATTTCTCTCAAAAACAATGTGCATTAAAAACCTCCCATCCAAAAGCATAGTTGTAAAGTACTCTTGTACCTCGAAATGAAAATGGAAGCATGCCTTCGTGTAGGCCGCAGCTGTGAAGAGACATCATGGTGGTCACTATGTTTATGACGTCACTGAGCAACTCGAATGCAAAGCCAGCACCCTACCAGAAGTGCAAGGCTGTTGATGTTATTCTTGTAGTCATAGCAACCTGACATTAAAGGCTGCCTTGTTGCCCTATCTGCTTCTTTATAGATGGCGACGCATCCGAGCGCCATCCAGTGCATGTCAGGATAAAAGGGACATCCATCACATGGGATCCTGGATGGCAACACGACGTTAAACATCAAACCAACTGTCCTTTTGGGTTGATTCTCCTGATTAAGCCTAACGCCGACCGCACACCTGCATCCTCTCTACCCACGTATAAGGAACGAAAACAAGATGATGATGCACGCTTCTCCCCGCAGGGAAAGGAGCACAATTAGTCATAGTTACTCCCCAAAGCACATCCAGATACATCAAAGCTGTGGATTACAGGCAATCCATATGAATATACGATATTCCCAAGCACAGGTAACGAATTAACCGTACCTTAAGAGTTTCTTCACCTACGACTTACTACACGAAGAGTACTTCGACGGTTTCCATAGACGTCGAAACCGTCAAAGGAAATAACATGGCGTATAACTGCTTCTTGTGATATCCAGGAAGTCTCGCAGCATGAGAAAGCTTCATGTTCACATACCCGGGAATTCCAAACAAATTGAAAACAACAGGGGGCAAACTAAACCGGCTTTAAAAGGACGGAGTAAACCACGTCCTCACTTAAAGGTGGTAAGAAGATAACTGACGGGGTCACAAGTTAATGAGGGGTATGTGGGTGGCCCCACATGTCTCGTAACCAAGCACAGATGCGAATAGTCCCTTGCGTACACAATTATTTTAAACTTTACCGGTTTCCAGCTGGCGCTGAGTATTTATCCTAATATTAAGACCAAAGGTTTGTTTCGTATATGAACAATGACAAATTTTCAATAAATTTATTTTTCATAATTAAAATACCCGAGGTCTTAGCATTAGGATAAATAACTTAGCGCCAGCTGGAAACTGGTAAAGTTAAAACATTGTGATTTATGGCTTCATAACAGGGCAAGTTTCGGTTATTGGTCCCGTACGGTGCCGATAATAGTTATGGCACCATAACATACCCAACAGAGGCACCATTAACTAGTTATCAGCGCCATAAATTGCTGAGTTTCGCTTAACAGCTTTCGCTTATCAGCACCCTGACGAGAACGAAGCCCAAGCCAACAACCAAGGACTGCCTGTATCAGAAAGATTCCTTAGGAACTGCTAAAAGCAGATGACCTATGTTAATGAGATTGAAAAGTCAAACAATTGTTTAAAATAAGGAAGAGAGGAATGGAGAGGATTAAATATCTTAAGCAAGCTACTACAGCTTGTGACTGTCTGGAGATAAAGTGTGGATGACATGGGAGAGATTTAGGAGTGAACTCAGTTCTACATATCAAATGTCACAGAGTTGTGAGAGAGGCCCAAGATGACAAGAAATTAATGAAACATGGTATTTTGAAGCTCAGAATTTATAAGAGCAAATGGGGAAGATATAGTACATATCTGTTATCTTCAGGAAACACTGGAGGGGTATAAAAACCAGCACAATCACAAATTACCACATTAAAAAGAAAAATCCTTACCTTACAACTACTGTCATTGAAGCATATCCATTTGCCCTGTGGATTCTTAGCATAACAAACGTAATGACCACCTTCCATTATCCCCGTGTGACACTGCAACCAATAAAAATAATTTACAAATTGACAAAACAGATTTATGTCAAGCAAATATAATATGTTTACACTTCAGCTGATAAAAAAACCCTACTTCAAGTGAAAAGCCCTGTATTATCTCTTATGTAATTTTAATAATACCATACATTGATTACAAATTATAATATTGTAGCTCTTAATCTTTCCAACCACAGTACTAATGCTTTTCCTTCTGACGCTGCTATATTTCTTTAATCTTTACTCAATTCTTACTTTCATAAACACCGTAAATCCAACAGAATTATCTTGCCCCACTAGCAGGGATTCCATAAAGCAAGGTTTACAGGTGACACCATTTTCTAACCACATATTGTAACTGATTTTTTATCACCACCTTCAGTCATGTGTTGCTGCCACTGATACTCCAAAAACATTTAACAAGTGTTTGGTAAAAGGTTTTGTTACAGTAACTTTCATTCCATAACTTGATGCCTTTCCTCTGTAAACTTATGTTGTTCATGGTGCAACATCTGATCATCAAAAAACTAACCAATCTTTCCACCAGTGCTGAAATATCCTGCCACTTCTTCAGATCTTTATGTCTCACTCTTACAATACTTCTTACTCTACATATACTGTGCAAACAACTTATCACAGCAGGTTCACCCTTCTTTTCTTCCATTCTTATTGAAAACTCCCTTCTTTTTTTCTTCAAGGGAATGCTGGCTTCTTCACACACAACTTGCTACCTTGCTTTGGTTATTGAGGAAAATTTAAATTCCTTGCAAATATCAAAAGTGATGTCTTGAATGGGGCACCACAGAAGAACTTTCCCCTTTTTGAAACTTTAAATAATGGTTCTGAACTAAATAATCAACATAAAGAAAGATACCTGTAAAGCAATGTCATGTATACATAATCACACTACACAAGCAATTGTAAATAGAGGGAAACTCACAGCAATTGCATAGAGACTGTATTTCAGGTCCAAAGGATCATAACCCTCTTCCAGACGATGTTGGTGGAAATCTTGTAAAGTATCCCCATATAAAACAGAACCATTGCGTATGCGTCTCTTGCGATTACCACATTCGCCACCTTTAATGGAACCTTCGTGTGAGGTAGCAGGACATGGACTGCAAAAGTAAAACAAATATATTAAAATTGTTTTTGACAATAAACCACACAGCAAACAGTACCCATATTGGATTCACAGAACCAGAATTGGTCCTTGTTGGACAACAACATTTAACTAAAATTCTTCTGATATATACTTGCTACTGTCTTCACTTCAGATTTTGGGTTTTTAAACAGACCCCAATCTTTCATCAGGTGATACATGGCATCTCAACAAGGGTTAACTACTGAACAGTAAGATAATGGTTGGCATAGTAGTACAGTACATGTAAAATTTCTGTCTGAAATGAAGCACAATCTAAAGATAAGAAATAATAAATATGGAGTGGTGGGTTTAGACTGCCTCAAGCTCACCTTGCATACTTAAAATAATCATGAACATAAAATTGTAACCCAAAGTATGTGTGAAACACTTTTCTGATGGAAAGAAAAACAAAGAAAAAATGTGACTTACCTTGCAGTACTATTACATATGCTACCATTTATAGAGCCATTCATAGAAGGCCGCCCATTTTTTATACTCTGTTCCTCTTCCTTTCCTTTTATTTGTTCAATGATCTGGGGACAAAATAAACTTTGAGAATATTTTCTAATTACAAAATATTAACTAGTATACAAAATGAGTCGTATTACACATAATGTAACTACTACATAACTCTGATGAAGCTAAACCCTTACTTTTCAAATGAGGAATTAACACAATAAACAATGACTTGTAATCATGATACAGAAGATAGCTTTACACATAAAAACCTTTGCAGACATGGAAGATCACAGGAGGCCTAAGAAGGCTGGTTATCTCAATACACAACATGAATTTTTCATGTACGTGTTCCCTCCGTATTTACAGGATGCGTACCAGAAATGGCCCCCCCCCCCCCCCCTAAATAGTTAGAACCCCCTCTAAACATGCTTATAACTGCCTATCTTGAAAGTTCAGATATCAAATGTATACCTTAAATAACATCCTACTTTAAATATACCTTCTTAAATTACTATCCTTATTACTATATTAATCTTTGAGATTATATTATTAGTATAATTTCAAAGTCATCTTAAACATTTTACCATAAAAAATATATATGTACAGAGAGAGAGAGAGAGAGAGAGAGAGAGAGAGAGAGAGAGAGAGAGAGAGAGAGAGAGTTATCCTTATTTAAAAGAGTGAGATGGATGGGATGGATTATTGTATTTCTTTAAAATACTTCCACATATGAATTTTGTAATTAGTTATATTATTATTATTATTTGATAGTATTAATAAACATATATGTACATGTACTATAAAAATTCTCGTCTCAGTAAAGGAGAGAGAGAGAGAGAGAGAGAGAGAGAGAGAGAGAGAGAGAGAGAGAGAGAGAGAGAGAGAGAGAGAGAGAGAGAATTACATGAACATTTAGTGGTAACAACACAACAGCTTGCTCCCCCTCTTGTCACATTACTTGATATATTTGACAGCTTTAGTACCTGGAGTTAGAAAGATTTTATAAACTAAAATCTTACTATTCACTATAGTATTTTCTTTAATGAATTGATATTATTGCTGTTTACATTAATATTACATTTGAAAATGGTTAATCATTCATTTATCATACAAACAATATACATCTCTGGAGAGAGAAGAGAGAGAGAGAGAGAGAGAGAGAGAGAGAGAGAGAGAGAGAGAGAGAGAGAGAGAGAGAGAGAGTTATCCTTATTTGAAATGGAAAGATTATTGTATTTCTTTAAAATATTATCACATATGAACCTTGTAATTACAGTTATTATTATTTTTATTATTGTTATTATTACCTGAAAATATTATTAAACATATAGTACATGTATCACAAAAATTCTTGTTTCAGAAGAGAGAGAGCGAGAACTGATTGATTGATTGATTGTTTAAAACTGTACCATAGCATCACAACTTAGGTCATCCACGCCGAAATATACTGTTATGTAATCAAAAAATAAAAAATAGATAATAAATGAATAATAAATTTAAAAAATTTCATTTACACTTTACTCTGAAAGGTTATAACTTTTTTTGTAGGATGCCTGCTTCCTCCACAAACCTAAAAATACCACTCGTCTGACTAATAATATTCCTTTCAAGTACCCTGGAGAGAAGGCATTCATCCTCCTCATTATGGCACTCTTAAAATAAATACTCTCTTATGTCATGAAGACTGGGACACTCGACCAGCAAGTGTCACACAGTCAAGAGGAACCAGGCAGTCATCACAGAATGGCTGGGGATGTCCAGGCAGTCATCACAGAATGGCTGGGGATGTCCAGCCATTAAATAACCATGTGTCAGGCGTGTGTAACCAATTCTTAACCCTCTTACGCCGAAGCCCTAAAAATCAAAACCTCTCCTGTATGCCGGTGCCGGTTTGGAGTGAACGCGGAAGCGGAAAAAATAATTTTTTCAAAAAATCACAGCGCGCTTAGTTTTGAAGATTAAGAGTTCATTTTTGGCTCATATTTTTTTCATTGCCTGAAGTTTAGTATACAATCATCAGAAATGAAAAATAATATCATTATCATATGTAAATAATGCGATATATGGTAGCGAAAAAAAAAAATTCATAGATAATTGGTATTCAAATCACGCTGTGCAAAAACGGTCAAAGCTAAACGGAGTTAATTTTTTTTTCGTTGTATTGTACACTAAATTGCAAATCCTTTTGATATATATAAACATAGTAAAACAATAAAAGCAACACCGGAAAAATATTATCACAAAATGATGTACGAATTCGTAACGCGCGACGTAAAAAAATGTTATTTTAAAAAATTCACTGTAATTCTAAATATATTTCTAGAGACTTCCAGTTTGTTTCAAAATTAAGACAAATGATTGAATATTACGATACTGTAAGAGTTTTAGATGAGAATTGCAGATTTCGACCATTTTGGACGAGTTAAATTTGACCGAATGTCGAAATTTTTATATATATATTTTTTTATATGCACATATTTTCAGAGATGAAAAAAAGTCTACAAACCTCCAATTATTTTTTTATTTTGTATTTTTTCATGGAATTTGCGCACATTTTGTATATATGAAACTCTATAAAAAGGCTAATATGAAAAGGAGCAAATATTAGGATAATGCGATGTATGTATTTCGGAGACTTGCGGCGCGAATCGGCGCGCGGAGTGAAGGTAAATAAACATTTTTTTCAAAAATTCACCATAAATCACAATATTGTTTTAGAGACTTCAAATTTGTTTCAAATGAAGAAAAATGATGGAATATTACTAGGCCGTAAGAGTTTTAGCTTACAATTGCGTTTTTCGACTATTTCGGTAGAGTCAAATTTGACCGAACGTGGTTTTTTTTCTATTTATCGTGATTTATAAGCAAATATTTCGAAAAAAGAGAAAAGCAACAACCTTCAATCATTTTTAGTTGTATTCTACATGAAATTGTTTGCACATTTTCATATATAAAACTTTATATAACAGCTAATTTTAAATGGTGCAAACATTTCGACAATCGCACAAAAAAATTCTGAGTTACCGAAGCGAACGTAAGGAAATGTTTTTTTTTTTTTTCATAAATTTACCATAATCGAAATATTGTGCTAGAGACTTCCAAGTCGTTGCAAAATGAAGGCAAATGATTGAATATTACTAGAATATAAGAGTTTTAGCTTACAATTGCGTTTTTCGACCATTTCGGTAGAGTCAAAGTTGACCGAAAGTTGAAATTTTTGCACTTAACGTTATTTATATAAAAATATTTCAAAACTGATAAAAGCTACAACCATGGGTTGTTTTGTTTTTTGATGTATTGTGCATGAAATTGCGCACATTTCCATATATAAAACTTTATGTAACGGCAAATTTAAAAGGGTGCAAACATTAGGACAATCGCACGAAAAAATTTATCGGAAGAGTTATCGCACGAACGTGAGGAAAAAGTTTTTTCATAAATTCACCATAAATCGAAATATTGTGCTAGAGACGTCCAATTTGTTGCAAAATGAAGGCAAATGATAGAATATTTCTATAATATAAGAATTTTAGCTTACAATTGCGTTTCTCGACCATTTCTGTAGAGTCAAAGTTGACCAAAGGTTGAAATTTTTGCACTTATCGTTATTTATATGAAAACTATTTAAACAAAAAACTGATAAAGCTACAATCATGAGTATTTTTTTTTGTTGTATTTACATGAAATTGTGCACATTTCCATATATAATACTTCATGTAAAGGATAATTCAAAATGGTGCAAAAATTATGTCAAAGTGACGAAATAATTTCCGAGATGTGTCACTGATACTTTTTAGTGCGATATGAAAGAAATTCGCGCTTGCGCGCCTGCGTAGCGATTGTAAACAAAACAACGCCTTGATCCGTGAACTCCCAGCATCCCCCAAGGCGCGTGATACAAAAGTTTTTGGCTGGTAGGCCTATAAGTATTTTTCCGCGAATTTTAAAAAAAAACTTTTTTGTTTTGGTACGACGTATGATACGTCCAATCGGCATACGGGAGACATTTTGACTCGACTTTTAATACGTCCAATCGGCGTAAGAGGGTTAAATGGCAAAGGGCTGTTTCCCATCACCTTGACATTTTGCTGTAATTAAAAAGGATTGCTGATCTAGTAATTTCCAACACCTTTTGATTGCTTTCTACAAAATTTTCCCATATATTTCACCATTTCTCTTGGGCTTTTTTGCATGTAACGGAAAAAATCTCTACATGTACAGGCAGTCCCTGGGTTACGACGGGTTCGGCTTACGACGTTCCAAGGTTAAGGTGCTTTTCAATTATATTCATCAGAAATTATTTCCAGGGTTACGATGCATGATCCAGGGTTATGACGCCTACAACGCTCATCTGGTACAAGAAATATGACACCAAAAATGCAAAATAATCAATATTTTAAGGTTTTTATTGATGAAAAATGCAATAAGAATGCAGTTTACATAGTTTTCAATGCACCGAAAGCATTAAAAGTAAGGTTTTCTTAGGATTTTTTACCATATTTTGACTTATGACGATTTTCGGCTTCCAACGCGTCTCAAGAATGGAACCCCCATCGTAACCCGGGGACTGCCTGTAATGCAATATTTCTTTGTGGACCATCATGAAATGCCTTTTTTACTAGCTTATCAGCCTTTTCGTTTCTAGCTACTCCTGTGTGTGCTGGTACCCAGCAGAAGTTTAGGGTTTTCATGTTTTGGTTAACAAAACAACCATTCTAGAATCTCTAAAACCAGAGGGAGTTTTGAATAAAAATTCATGGCTTGAATGGCAATTAGAGAATCTGTGAAAATAGTAAAACTGCTATCTTCACAGAGTAAAATTTCCCTAAGTGAAACTAAAATGGCATATAACTTAGCTGTAAAAATGGAGCAATAATTAGGTAATGATCTGCAGCGTTCAAAATTTAGAAACACTGCTCCATAGCCAACACCAGTATCAGATTTGGAAAAGTTAAGTATATCTTAGTTTTACCAGACCACTGAGCTGATTAACAGCTCTCCTAGGGCTGGCCCGAAGGATTAGATATTTTTACGTGGCTAGGAACCAATTGGTCACCTAGCAATGGGACCTACAGCTTATTGTGGGATCCGAACCACATTACATCAAGAAATGAATTTCTATCACCAGAAATAAATTCCTCTGATTCCGCGTTGGCCGAGCCAGGATTCGAACTTTGGACCACCGGATTGGCAGCCGAGCGCGAAAACCCCTCATCCAGCGAGGAACTATCAGATTTGGAACCATCAATAAATATACAGATATCACTTTCATGCTGAGATGCAGGCTCTAAAAAAGTAAGTCACATCATTTCCTCTGATATTTCTTCTTGGATGAATTGAAGTATTTACAATATGTAATATAAAGTAGCTTCCAAGGTGAAATTACTGAAAACTTGAAAGACAAACATAGGTAATGGTTAAGTTAAACCTGGTCATAATTTCCCATACTCTGAAGGCAAATGGATATGGTATTTTTGAATGATCTCTAAAATAAGGAAAATACATATCTTTAATTTCTGACTGCAACGCTAGCTAAAGAATTTGGAAGTCTCTGGAACCTAATCCAACTTCACACCAGCAAAGTCTGGAAATGGAGATCCAGAGGAAGCTCTCCAGCATCAACCAACATACTTTCAATGGGAGAAGATCTAAAGGCTCCTGTAGAAATCTGAACGCCTGCATGATGAACAGAATAAAGAGCCTTTAATTTATACAGGGGGCAGATGTGAACACTTCGCAACCATAAGCTAACTTTGGTAAAATAATAGCTTTATGTAATCTGAGGAGCTGTGATCAGTCAGCACCCCATGAAGTATGATAATACTCTTAATAGATCTAGTGCCTTTACACATTTTATTTTCAAGTTAGATATATGAGAAGACCAAGTAAGCTTGTTGTCAAATATTGATCCAAGAAATTTGGTTTTTGTTAACAAGGGATTCATTGTCCATTTATAAATAAATCAGAAAAGGGATGGGCTTCTCTTAGGTGACAAAAGTGTACCATTACAGTTTTAGTGATAGAAAATTTGAACCCTCTTTTCTCAGCCCAAGCGACAACTTTGTTAATATTGAGTTGTAATTGTTGCGCTGCTGCTGCCATCTTTGAGGATACAAATGACAGGGAAAAGTCACCCACAAACAGTGTATAGAAAATATCTTTAGAAATTATCTTAGCAATGCCATTAATTGCTAATGCAAATGGGGTGACACTCAGGACACTACCTTGAGGCACTCCTTCTTGGTACTGAACAACCGACATTGTTACTCCAACTTGCCCCATAAATATTTGCGATTTTAAAATGCATTTAATAAAAAGTGGTAGTTCTCTTCTCAAATCACAATCATACAAATCTTGTAAAATTCCATGCCTCCATGTAGTATCATAAGCTTTATACAAATAAAATAAAAAGAATGTAATATGATATTGCTTACTTGCAAAAGCTTCAAAAATAGTTTTCCATTCTTACTAAAACATCTGTAGTAGAGTGCATATTTCTAAAACCACACTGAGCTTGGGAGAGGAGGTTATTGCATTCCAGATACCGCACTAAACGAGTTTTACCATTTTTTCCATAACTT
Organism: Macrobrachium nipponense; assembly: GCF_015104395.2. Lineage (NCBI taxonomy): Eukaryota > Metazoa > Arthropoda > Malacostraca > Decapoda > Palaemonidae > Macrobrachium > Macrobrachium nipponense. The sequence goes on from NC_061091.1 coordinate 18,059,989, forward strand.
TACAGAGACATGATGTTAAAGCAATAGGACAGTAACTGTTTGCTAACAGCCTGTTAGCAAGCAGTTACCATTCTACTGCTTTACCATCATGTCTCTGTAAAGTTATGGAAAAAATGGTCAATGCTTGTTTATGCATCTTTTCCTGGCTTGGCAAACAGTAGAATTCTTGCTAATTCCCACACTAAAGGAAATAGGTGTTCTCTAAAAATTCTATTTATCATACTAAGGATAAACAACTTAGTACATTCTGGAGAGTATCTTATGGAATATCATCAGGACCAGGAGCTGTGTCTTTAGAATTTTTCAGAGCAGATTCGAACTCTTTCATTGTAAATGGTATATTATATAATTCCTTTTAGAAGGTGTGAAATCTATCCTTTTTTCTTCCTCCCTCCATCGGTATTCTGCATAAGGTTTGTCATCACATTTCTTTGAAACTTCTGCAAAATAACAGGCTAGTTTATCTGCAACAATCTGAGGATCAGCAACCTTGGTATCATTGATTTTTAATACTGGTGGCTTTGATGGGATGTATTTACCTGCTATTTTCCTTACCTTCTTCCATAATAAAGTAAGAGGACTTTTGGCATTTATTGAGCTTACTAATACTGTCCAACAGTTTTTTTGGGATCGCTTAATTTTGAGCCGAAACTGGGCTCTTGCTTTATGATACTGTACTTTGTAGTGACTGCATTTATGTCTTTTATAGCGTGGTTTGGCAACTCTCAGTGCTGTGTGTCTTACGGCATTCATTGTCCCACCATGGAACAGGTTTGTGCACAAAATTACCAGAAGTTTTTGGGACTGATTGAAGGCCTGCTATGCAAAGTAGTATTAATAATTACAATAGCATCATCTATTACTGGAAATTCTTCTGCAGTAGCATCAACAGAACTTTTTTTCATTAAAAATATACCATTTGACTTTTCCTATACAGGTACTCCTCATTTAATGACATACTCGTTTTACGATAACTTTACGACGACAGCATGAAGAGAGAGAGAAAAAAACCATAAAATGAAAGTAAAAACATTGCCAATGGTGGCCAAGAGAAAGGCTATGCAGTGCCAATAATCTGGCCTAGCCTAGGTTTTGAAAACCTTGAAATCTATGGCAAAAACAATAAATAAGGCTTTAATATACTTTGTAAAGAAAAGCTATACAGTTGAACCTCTTAAAGTCGGCATTCTATGGTCTGGGAACTCCCCTGGTTGCTTGATTCAGCTGCCATTAGTTCGTTGCGCAACTGAACGGGTGGTGCGACATTTGTTAACAACTTCAAGACAGCAAAAATTATGCCATATCTCCTTTCTTTTAGTGAGAATAATTCTTAGTAATAAAAAGAAAATGTGTGAATTCTAAGTAATGAAAAATAATGTGTGATGTCAAATATGTTTTTTATATAAACTTGAAAATAAATATATTTTCTTAAATATTCCACTTGAGAAGTCTCTACCAAGTCATGCCTTTTAATCAAAACAATGAGACATTTGCCATGCACCAATTCCTTACTCTTAGTATGCTTGAAAGACTTACATGTCATACAGTTTGATAATTTTTTATACAACTGTGTATTTACATATGTATTAGATTATGTCACCACGAGATCAGATGATACTAAAGATAAAATGCAAGGGTAAATCTTTATCAATGCCAGAAAATGCTTTATCCCCTTAGTGAATAGTTTAGCGTTCACTTTCCTCAATAGATGGCATTGTGCTTTGTTTACATTTTGACAGCAACACTCAAATGACTAAGAAACTAATAGCGATAACTATGAAATACCAAATTTAGAATATGAAAGTCACTATTACATAATGTGCAGATTTTGAGAAGTGTTTAGCACTGTACTGACTTAGTATTGTATTGATTTACCAGTAAGCTAACTCGGGAATGTAGGCTAAATGTGTTAAATAAAGTACACTATTTTCAAGAAAATTATACATTATGAAGTTATAAAATGATGAAGTTAAAATATAGGAGTAATAAAATTATAAAAAGCATTGTCAGAACTTTGCCAAGTAGTATGCTATGTCGGAAACTAGTTCTGTGTATAATATATGACTGAAAATTAATTATATTAGTGGAAATAAAGAGAATAAAGCATTTAACAATTATTATTGATGATAGATGGTTTCCTCTTTGGTTGCTGACTATACCACCTCACATGGGGTCTTGAGCATTCATATCACCTAACATTAAATATGGTGTTGGTAGCTGGTTTAACAGTAAAGTAAAGTCCTCACTAGGATATGCAATAGCAGGTGGTAAATAAACACAGCATATGGTATACTTTCATTCTAAAAATATTTGTATAGCTACTGCTTGCAAGTTAGTTTATATTTGAAAACTGGTATGTGGGATGTCACTGCAGATCATAAGTAGTGCACTCCCATGGTTTCTGTTGTAAGGAATATTTTCTGAATGGTATGGAGAAAATTCATTTGGGCAGGGAATGTTATGATTGCCAAGCATAGTTTCTTGAAGTGCAACACAGATTAGATTAAAGTTATGAATTAATACTTTTAAATTCCATTACTTTATAAGTCCTTGGTAATTCCATTGAATGATGGATGAAACCTTCTTATCTTTTGGGCCCTCTGACATTGAGGTCTGGGAATCTACCAACTTTTTCTCAGAGGGGGAGAGAATTGGTGGAGACTCATCTTTTGCTGATGAGTCCTTTCCTATATAAGAAGATTTAAAGGTGTGGTGCCCAGTCTTTAAAGTGACAGATGCGCTGCAAGGATTTGAAAGAGGAGCTGCTGGCTCCTCTGTCTTAGGCGGTGGGTTTTTTATTGGGGTCCAAGAAGAGGAGCTGCCTGGTTTCCTCTGTCTTAGGTGGTATGTTTTTATTGGAGTCTCCAGAAAGAAGTAATGAAGTGGCTAATAGCCCCTCAGAGGTAGATGGTAAGGCTGCCATTGGCAGCTCTGCGGTTGATGTTGGAAATGGACTCTAAGGTCCATCTAGGGTGGAGGAACTGTTCCTCTTGAGAAGACAATGGCTACGGGATGATGGTCTTAAAGCTGTCTGCTCTAGAGTTTAGGCATTTACTATCAGGGAGTATAATACAATCATCACTTAAAGATCTCGTTTTTCTGTTTGTATGGTATTTTTACATTGCATGGAACCAGTGGTTATTCAGCGACAGGACCAACAGCTTTACGTGACTTTCAAAACTACGTTGAGAGTGAACTTCTACACCAGAAAATCACATCTCTGATGCCTCAATGGAATGCCCAAGAATCGAACTCACGGTCACCGAGGTGGCAGGCCAACACCAATCTGACCACGCCACTGAGGCGCTTGAGATCTCTTGTTCAATTGAGTTCTAGGATTTGAATTATTATTTGATGAATTGTTCTGCATTTCTCTTCTTTTAGTGACTGCAGCAAAGGTGAGAATCCCTGAGTTAAAGCTGCTTGCTACCTTCTTTTTTTGCTTCAAAGAAACTAATACGTTCTTTGGTCTTGACAGCCATTATTTCTTTCAAAAGATACTCTCGCATTTTTTATCTGATGCTGGATGTCTCCTGCACAGTTTCACACATTTTAGGAGCATTACTACATGGTCCATGTGACTCCTGTCCACAGTAAACAAATTTCCACCTCACCCTTTGCTTTCCTACGGCAAGATGTATTTACATAGCCATACATTTGGCAGTGAAAACATTGCTTAGGTGAAGGGATATATGACCTAACTTTAAATTGATACCAAGCCACAGAAAGTATCGTAAGAGAGTTTCAAGGAATCAAACGTTAGTATTAGTAAAGGTTGTGGACAGAGTATTCCATGTTCTTTTTTTCATTATCTCTGACCTCTGTAACATTTTGATCTTTTTAACTCTTTTAATAATTTATCCTTGGAAAATTTCATTAGGGCTTTGGAGAAGGTGACACCTCTGCTCTGATTACAGGTTTTTATAAAGCGAATGGATGAATTCCACAATCCTCTTATAGTCACTTTCTCCCACAAGTGGGAGAAAGTTCTCTTCTGTATTTGGAACTTCGTCCTCCAATGAAGTCTCTCTATCATGATCATCAGATCACAGTAGGGTCAGACAAGAGACAGAACGAACACCAAGACCTCCCAAATCCAAAGGAGGGAAACCCGCTGCTTCCTTACCCTTGGATCCCTGGCCTAACACACCTGGAATTATTTCTGAGCCAACCGCAAATGGTTGCGTAAGAATTTTATCTCCTGTGAGTATGTATTGACTGAACTTCTGAGACGGCCGCAATGTCAACAACAGGGTGCGCCAAATCCGACACGTGCACACCTGGGCCTGAACCACCTGTTCCAAAAATATTCGTTTGCGCAATCCTACCACTAATGACAGACGATGATGTAATCAGTGTGTAAGTAGCATGGACCTGAGTGGACCTCAGGCAAAGCAATCGTTTCTCTTACCGTTACAAACAAGCCTTTCCTATATCGACCTATCATGGCACAAACTCTGACACCTGGCCAGACTGAAAACTTTTAG
>NC_061091.1:18064975-18099717 GCF_015104395.2 Macrobrachium nipponense
CCTACCCAGGGTGTGAGTGGCGCGCCGATGACCCAGGCCTCAGACAAAGGGGCCCCCATGCTTTTCTGCAAAGAGCCACATTTTCTACAAAGGTCCACACTGAACACGACATCCAGGTACGTCTTGTGAAACAACATATTGCCAGTCCCTTATCACCTATTATCATTTTGATCTTCATTCTCCCAATTCAATTTCCAGCAACAAAAGGAATTCATCCCTTTGTTCCCTCTCACTGCCTCATGGCCGCAGGCGTCCCCTTGTGTGATCGTCCCTGACCAATGGAGTCATTGCATACTTCAGTGAAACCTTAAAAGTTCCTTCTCCCCAGTATTAGAGAATTAATTAATCAAAGCAAGAAGTCATTTTTTCTTTTATCTCGTTTAATCTGGGATTCTTTTCCAGATTCCATGAGTCACGTGCCGTCTCTCTGCCCGCAAGTGTGCAATATCCAAGTGTATGAAAATCAGCTTGAATGACATAAGTTGGGAGCCATCATTTACCTTTCCTCCAGGCCAGCACGGGCCTATTTGTAAATAAATCTGTAAAGTAACGAGCTGAGTTTTCTGGCGACCTTCCCTCTAAAGAAATATCAATAATAATCAGTTTACGGTAAGTTAAAGCAATTCCTCTTGAAATCCCTCAATTACTTTCCGTTTACATATCTAGTTCTCTCAAGGCCCTATATACGTAGATATATATATATATAGTATATATATATATATATATATATATATATATATATATATACAGGAAATTGAAAGTGCTTTTCATAACAAAGAACCCACTCTCAAATTTCAATGAACAGACAAGACACCTCCTTAAAATTGCTCAATTTTGAGCTTTGATACCGTCACAGACCAACCGTCATGATAATTTTAAGATATGTTCTTAAATGCCAGGAGGCCATATTCCTCTGATGACCTTATCTTCTGTATAACCTCATTGGTACAACTTGACAAACAAGGAGTAGGCTTGCCCGATCGCCTGTTTGGCCTGTTCCTTTACGTCTACCACGTTAATGTTCTAGGTGACTTAGTTCTTTCTATAACTACAGAGTACTTTGACAAGTCAAAGCCGGCCCTGCTGAAGGTCCCTCACACATACTCACACCGTACTGAGCAAGATTAAGAAATGTATCTATCATCATGACCTGTGCTGCATTGACTCATTATCCCGGATTCCGGGGCCAACTGGAACTGAAGTACCAAGCTACTTTTGAGTCTACGTCAACAGAGTATGTTTTCACTTATCAGATTGGAGTTCTTATGTGCCCCATCCAGTTCACTGCTCCTGATTCATCTGAAGATTAGTCAGTGTGAATTGATATTCACATGCCCAATCACCAGTCCAATGTATATCACCATGCATGTAAACATGTAATTACAGATTCTTCCCTGTGTTCTGACAACCTCTCCACCAGATCATTGTCTACTGACCAAATGCCTTTAATGGACAAAAACATCCACTACACAGGCAGTCACGGCCAAAGGGTCATTCTGTATATGTGAGCTAATGACCTTTGGAGTCGTGTTACGTCCAAGGTGACACTCTCCACCCAAAAACTGAGAACTATTAGTTCGAAAGGGGATACTGGTCAACCTCCAGGCCTTGAGATATTAATTCTACCTATCGGTGATGCCTCTTCCCCACACGAACCTGGTAGCGATGATTGTGCTACGATAAACTTTATCAGTCACTCATCTTGGGTCCTCCTTAATTACTGGAACCCATCCTTCCGTCCGGGACATGGCGGAACAGGTAGAACCTAGAGTTTGCATAACCTCCAGGATGTTCCCAGTATCGCAAATGGAATCCTCAGGCTCCTCGAAGGGTGAAACCCCTGAGACAGCTATTATATGGTTTTTCCATTATATGAGTTCCTCGCTGGATGAGTTGTTTGTGCACTCACCTGCCAAACCGGTGGCCCGAGGTCCTACTCCCATCTTGGCCAACTCGTAATCAGAGAACTTATTTCTGGTGATAGAAAACAATTTATCGATATAGTGCGGTTCGGATCCCACAATAAGGGAGGAGATCCATTTGCAGATTCCAAGTTAACCTAGCCAACAACCACTTGGACTAGTCTAAGTAGGTATAGTCAATTAAGAATTGACTAACTTATTTCAAGTTGGCAAGACCAGGTTGACCCTGGCTTGGTTAGGTTAGGCTATGTTACCCGTTCCAATTAGACTAGGACCCTGGTTTGGTTAGGTTATGCTATGTTAACTCTTCCAATTAGGCTAGGACCCTGGTTTGGTTAGGTTAGGCTATGTTAACACTTCCAATTAGGCTAGGCTAACTCCTCCATCACTTAGGGTAGTTTAAGTCCATCTGAGATGTACACTTAACTAGGCTAGGCTAGTTTAGACTAGCTAATCTAGAAACTAAATACTTAGGTTAGGGTAAAGCCGTTCAAGAAAGTTTGGGCTATCCATGCTAAGCTACAACCACAAATTTCCAGGCTGAGGTGGAAGTTTAAGAGTTTTTGTTTTTAATGGGTAGACCTATGCACTAGTCTAGGCTCGGCTATACTTATAACCTTACTAAATTGTCCAACCTAAGATAGTACGGGCATGTTCAAGCAACCGGATCATGTTAAGTCATCAACCCACTGTTAGGCTAAGTTGACATGTATGTCGGAACCACTTAACCTATGAGTTAGCTAACGTGGACCCGGCTAAGCTAAGAATTATACCACTTAGACTAATCTAAGATAGTAAATGCAGGTTCGAAAGCCAAACCGCAACCACTAGTTGGTCCAAGCCAGCACATGCATAACCCAACCAGTTAGTTCAGACAGTCTAAGCTAAGAACTACTACTCAGATTAACTAAGATAGTAGCAGTAGACTCGAACTGGCTGGAATAGGCTACGAATATAACCAATTGTTAGGCTAAAAGGTATGACCCAATTATCCTGGCTATAGCATCTTAGGTTACAAGTGCCCTACTTAGGCTTGGCTACCTTATGTGACGAAAGGATGACATTCACCTCTTTCTTTCAACTTTAGTTCCCATTTGATTTCATTAAGAAGAATGGTTCTACGGTACTTTCAAGAAACCAAGCTTTCGATTACCTTTAACTACTTGTGTAAGAGTCGAAGCGTTTGGTCAATATTCTTATAGAAAGAAACCAGCTTATAACCAAGCAGTATATAAAATATGGGAATTCTCCCTACCTGTAAAGGTTTGAAGTTTTCTGGAGTCAACCCAAAGTATGCTACTTCCCACCATTCAGGCTGCATACGATTACTAAGAGGAATCCATATCCTTCTATCAATCCGTGCACTTTACGTGCTGTAAAATGGACTCGACATGAATAGAAAAAGGTAATTCATATACTTTCATATCCTTTTTCAAACCAAACACCATGTCAATCCCCAGGGGAAGCATGCTGGCTCCCCAAAAGGTTATTGAATTGACTAATCAAATCAATCAACACCTCATACGAAGCCAGAAACTCTTGGTCTTCTCTTCCCTCCGGTTCTAACGCACTGTGTTCAGCCACAGGAGACATTAACTAACTCCTACCCTCTGACAAATGTCCGGGTGTGTCATGGCCGTCCGACCATACGGCCGCGGCACCTTTGATCTTTAATGGCCACTGATGGCTCGATCTTGAATAGTCAGTAGGCTCTGAGAAGGTATCTATTTGCATAAGTCATGGCCTTCCGACCATACGGCCACAGCACCTATGATCTTTAATGGCCACTGATGGCTCAATCCCAAATAGTCAGTTGGATTTGAGAAGGTATCTATTTGCATGCGTCATGGTCGTCCAACCATACGGCCTCAGCACCTTTGATCCTTAATGGCCGTTAATGGGTCGAGCTTGAAAATATTATAGTCAGTAGGATTTGAGAAGGTATCTGTTTGCAATCCTATATACAAATATGAGAGCTATTTTATCATATCTTATTACTATGACAGCTAGAGTCCATGGAAAATGTTTGTAAAAGCACCGGCGTATGTATCAAGTTAAGCCACGGCATTGTAGTCTCTCTTAGACTCTTGTAGTCACCACTGGCAACTCCACGTCGGCCGCTAGCCCAGCGACAGTCAACGCATTCGCTTGTTTGGACTCTTGTAAATGGCTTCGTCCGATTGCTTTGAGCTTACCAGCCGCTGAATTCTTTATTTTCTGGCTGATTGGGCTGTGACAGTCCTAGTTCAAAGAAGAAGAAGAATTTACTCTTCTCCTCTTGTCCCGAGGATCAGTCACGAAATCCTGTATCCTCCAACACTTGACTGGTACCCTCAGTGATCCCATCGAACTTAGCTATGACATCATCTAGAGAAGAAGACGAAGGATAAGGCGAATCACACCTTTTCTTTTTGTCTTACTTAGCCATTTTCACATCTAGATCCTGTTTATTCTTCATTACTGTGTGTACCAATGAGTCAAAAAGCTTATTAGGTTCCGGAGGCATCAAAGTAAATCAAGAATCAGTAGGCTGTGACGTCATGACTACCGCCATTACAAGCGGTCTTGGCTATGACGTCAACACGCTTGATGGAAGCGTGAGGCTGTTTATGGTACTCTTGCAGCCAAGATCAAGAGACCCAACCTTCTGTGGCATTTCTACTTTACAAGGATGTGACAGTCCTGCCTCGAAGATGAAGAAGAAATTATTCTTCTCCTCTTGGCACAAGGATCAGTCACGAAGTCCCTGATTCTAGCCTTTTCCAACTCATCACAGCAGCCACACTAGACTAACTTTCCATCATTCACTTGTTAATTACAACTACTTCTTGAGCTTTCATATAATAGGGATGTAACAATCCTGGCTCGAAGAGAGAGAAGAAACTTCTCCTCTTGGATCGAGGATCAGCTACGAAGTCCCTATTATTTCCAGGATTGGCAGGAGAATGCACTGGCATCAAAGCCAGTCACCTAAGCTTGACGCCTAAGCGGAAGGATACAGAGAAAAGACTTGTCTTTTCCATTATGTGACTTATATCTCCTAACGCTTGTAATTTCTCTCAAAAACAATGTGCATTAAAAACCTCCCATCCAAAAGCATAGTTGTAAAGTACTCTTGTACCTCGAAATGAAAATGAAAGCATGCCTTCGTGTAGGCCGCAGCTGTGAAGAGACATCATGGTGGTCACTATGTTTATGACGTCACTGAGCAACTCGAATGCAAAGCCAGCACCCTACCAGAAGTGCAAGGCTGTTGATGTTATTCTTGTAGTCATAGCAACCTGACATTAAAGGCTGCCTTGTTGCCCTATCTGCTTCTTTATAGATGGCAACGCATCCGAGCGCCATCCAGTGCATGTCAGGATAAAAGGGACATCCATCACATGGGATCCTGGATGGCAACACAACGTTAAACATCAAACCAACTGTCCTTTTGGGTTGGTTCTCCTGATTAAGCCTAACGCCGACCGCACACCTGCATCCTCTCTACCCACGTATAAGGAACGAAAACAAGATGATGATGCACGCCTCTCCCCGCAGGGAAAGGAGCACAATTAGTCATAGTTACTTCCCAAAGCACATCCAGATACATCAAAGCTGTGGATTACAGGCAATCCATATGAATATACGATATTCCCAAGCACAGGTAACGAATTAACCGTACCTTAAGAGTTTCTTCACCTACGACTTACTACACGAAGAGTACTTCAACGGTTTCCATAGACGTCGAAACCGTCAAAGGAAATAACAGGGCGTATAACTGCTTCTTGTGATATCCAGGAAATCTCGCAGCATGAGAAAGCTTCATGTTCACATACCCGGGAATTCCAAACAAATTGAAAACAACAGGGGGCAAACTAAACCGGCTTTAAAAGGACGGAGTAAACCACGTCCTTACTTAAAGGCGGTAAGAAGATAACTGACGGGGTCACAAGTTAATGAGGGGTATGTGGGTGGCCCCACATGTCTCGTGACCAAGCACAGATGCCAATAGTCCCTTGCGTACACAATTATTTTAAACTTTACCGGTTTCCAGCTGGCGCTGAGTATTTATCCTAATGTTAAGACCGAAGGTTTGTTTCGTATATGAAGAATGAAAAATTTTCAATCAATTTATTTTTCATAATTAAAATACCTGAGGTCTTAGCATTAGGATAAATAACTTAGCACCAGCTGGAAACTGGTAAAGTTAAAAAATTGTGATTAATGGCTTCATAACAGGGCGAGTTTCGGTTATTGGTCCCGTAAGGTGCCGATAATAGTTATGGCACCATAACATACCCAACAGAGGCACCATTAACTAGTTATCAGAGCCATAAATTGCTGAGTTTCGCTCAACAGCTTTCGCTTATCAGCACCCTGACGAGAACGAAGCCCTAGCCATCAACCAGGGACTGCCTGTATCAGAAAGATTCCTTAGGAACTGCTAAAAGCAGATGACCTAATGTTAATGAGATTGAAAAGTCAAACAATTGTTTAAAATAAGGAAGAGAGGAATGGAGAGGATTAAATATCTTAAGCAAGCTACTACAGCTTGTGACTGTCTGGAGATAAAGTGTGGATGACATGGGAGAGATTTAGGAGTGAACTCAAATGTCATAGAGTTGCGAGAGAGGCCCAAGATGACAAGAAATTAATGAAACATGGTATTTTGAAGCTCAGAATGTATAAGAGCAGATGGGGAAGATATAGTACATATCTGTTACCTTCAGGAAACACTGTAGGGGTATAAAAACCAGCACAATCACAAATTACCACATTAAAAAGAAAAATCCTTACCTTACAACTACTGTCATTGAAGCATATCCATTTGCCCTGTGGATTCTTAGCATAACAAACGTAATGACCACCTTCCATTATCCCCGTGTGACACTGCAACCAATAAAAATAATTTATAAATTGACAAAACAGATTTATGTCAAGCAAATATAATATGTTTACACTTCAGCTGATAAAAAAAACCCTACTTCAAGTGAAAAGCCCAGTATTATCTCTTATGTATTTTATAATACCACATACATTCATACAAATATAATATGTAGCTCTAATCTTTCCAACCACAGTACTAATGCTTTTCCTTCTGACGCTGCTATATTTCTTTAATCTTTACTCAATTCTTACTTTCATAAACACCGTAAATCCAACAGAATTATCTTGCCCCACTAGTAGGGATTCCATAAAGCAAGGTTTACAGGTGACACCATTTTCTAACCACATATTGTAACTGATTTTTTATCACCACCTTCAGTCATGTGTTACTGCCACTGATACTCCAAAAACATTTAACAAGTGTTTGGTAAAAGGTTCTGTTATAATAACTTTCATTCCATAACTTGAGGTCTTTCCTCTGTAAACTTATGTTGTTCATGGTGCAACATCTGATCATCAAAAAACTAACCAATCTTTCCACCAGTGCTGAAATATCCTGCCACTTCTTCAGATCTTTATGTCTCACTCTTACAATACTTCTTACTCTACATATACTGTGCAAACAATTTATCACAGTAAGTTCACCCTTCTTTTCTTCCATTCTTATTGAAAACTCCCTTCATTTTTCTTCAAGGGAATGCTGGCTTCTTCACACACAACTTGCTACCTTGCTTTGGTTATTGAAAAAAATTTAAATTCCTTGCAAATATCAAAAGTAATGTCTTGAATGGGGCACCACAAAAGAACTTTCCCCTTTTTGAAACTTTAAATAATGGTTCTGAACTAAATAATCAGCATAAAGAAAGATACCTGTAAAGCAATGTCATGTATACATAATCACACTACACAAGCAGTTGTAAATAGAGGGAAACTCACAGCAATTGCATAGAGACTGTATTTCAGGTCCAAAGGATCATAACCCTCTTCCAGACGATGTTGGTGGAAATCTTGTAAAGTATCCCCATATAAAACAGAACCATTGCGTATGCGTCTCTTGCGATTACCACATTCGCCACCTTTAATGGAACCTTCGTGTGAGGTAGCAGGACAGGGACTGCAAAAGTAAAACAAATATATTAAAATTGTTTTTGACAATAAACCACACAGCAAACAGTACCCATATTGGATTCACAGAACCAGAATTGGTCCTTGTTGGACAACAACATTTAACAAAAATTCTTCTGATATATACTTGCTACTGTCTTCACTTCAGATTTTGGGTTTTTAAACAAACCCCAACCTTTCATCAGGTGATACATGGCATCTCAACAAGGGTTAACTCCTGAACAGTAAGATAATGGTTGGCATAGTAGTACAGTACATGTAAAATTTCTGTCTGAAATGAAGCACAATCTAAAGATAAGAAATAATAAATATGGAGTGGTGGGTTTAGACTGCCTCAAGCTCACCTTGCATACTTAAAATAATCATGAACATAAAATTGTAACCCAAAGTATGTGTGAAACTTTTCTGATGGAAAGAAAAACAAAGAAAAAATGTGACTTACCTTGCAGTACTATTACATATGCTACCATTTATAGAGCCATTCATAGAAGGGCGCCCATTTTTTATACTCTGTTCCTCTTCCTTTCCTTTTATTTGTTCAATGATCTGGGGACAAAATAAACTTTGAGAATATTTTCTAATTGCAAAAAAATTAACTAGTATACAAAATGAGTCGTACTACACATAATGTAACAACTACATAACTGATGAAGCTAAACCCTTACTTTTCAAATGAGGAATTAACACATTAAACAATGACTTGTAATCATGAAACAGAAGATAGCTTTACACATAAAAACCTTTACAGACATGGAAGATCACAGGAGGCCTAAGAAGGCTGGTTATCTTAATACACCAACATGAATTTTTCACGTACGGTGTTCCCTCCGTATTTACGGGATGCATACCAGAAACGGCCCCCCCTCCCCAAGAATAGTTAGAACCCTCTCTAAACATGCTTATAACTGCCTATCTTGAAAGTTCAGATATCAAACGTATACCTTAAATAACATCCTACTTTAAATATACCTTAAATTACTATCCTTACTACTATATTAATCTTTGAGGTTATATTTTTAGTATAATTTCAAAGTCATCTTAAACATTTTACCATAAAAAATATATATGTACAGAGAGAGAGAGAGAGAGAGAGAGAGAGGAAAAAGAGAGAGAGAGAGAGAGAGAGAGAGAGAGAGAGAGAGAGAGAGAGTTATCCTTATTTAGTGAGATGGATGGATTATTGTATTTCTTTAAAATACTTCCACATATGAATTTTGTAATTACAGTTATATTATTATTATTATTATTATTATTTTATTATTATTATTATTATTATTATTATTTTATTATTATTATTATTATATGATAGTATTAACCCTCTTACGCCGATTAAACGTATTAAACGTCGAGTCAAAATGTCTCCCGTATGCCAAATAGACGTATTATACAGACTCAAAAAAGTTTTTTTAAAAATTCGCGGAAAAATACTTATAGGCCTACCAGCCGAAAACTTTTGAATCACACGCCTTGGGGGATGCTGGGAGTTCACGGATCAAGGCGTTGTTTTGTTTACAATCGTTACGCAGGCGCGAATTTCTTTCTTATCGCACTAAAAAGTATCAGTGACACATCTCAAAAATTATTTTGTCACTTTGACAATTTTTGCACCGTTTTAAATTATCCGTTACATGGAGTATTATATATGAAAATGTGTGCAATTTTATGTAGAATACAACAATAAAATACTCATGATTGTAACTTTTATCAGTTTTGAAATATTTCCATATAAATAACGATAAGTCAAAATATTTCAACCTTCGGTCAACTTTGACTCTACCGAAATGGTCGAAAAACGCAATTGTAATCTAAAAATCTTATATTCTAGTAATATTCAATCATTTTCCTTCATTTTGCAACAAATTGGATGTCTCTAGCACAATATTTCGATTTATGGTGAATTTATGAAAAAACTTCCATACGTCCGTGCGGTAACTCTTCCGATAAATTTTTTCGTGCGATTGTCCTAATGTTTGCATGATTTTAAATTAGCCGTTACATAAAGTTTTATATATGGAAATGTGCGCAATTTCATGCACAATACAACTATAAACAATCCATGGTTGTAGCTTTTATCAGTTTTGAAATATTTTCATATAAATAACGATATGTGCAAAAATTTCAACCTTCGATCAACTTTGACTCTACCAAAATGGTAGAAAAACGTAATTGTAAGCTAAAACTCTTATATTCTAGTAATATTCAATCATTTACCTTCATTTTGAAATGAATTGGAAGTCTCTACCACAATATTTCGATTTATGGAGAATTTATGAAAAAAAAAAAAACATTTTCCTTACATCCGCGCGGTAACTCTTCCGAAAAAAAATCTGAAATTTTTTCGTGCGGTTGTCAAAATGTTTGCACCATTTAAAATTAGCCGTTACATAAAGTTTTACATATGAAAATGCGCGCAATTTCATGTAGAATACAACGAAAAATGATTGAAGGTTGTAGCTTTACTCTTTTTCTAAATATTTGTATATAAATCATGATAAATAGAAAAAAAACCCACGTTCGGTCAACTTTAACTCTACCGAAATAGTAAAAAAACGCAATTGTAAGCTAAAACTCTAGCAATCTAGTAATATACAGTCATTTATCTTAATTTTGAAACAAATTTGAAGTGTCTAGCACAATATTTAGATTTATGGTGAATTTAAAAAAACTTTCTTTCCCTCCGCGCGCCGATTCGCGGCCGCAAATCTCCGAAATGCGTACATCGCATTCTCCTAATATTTGCTCCTTTTCATATTTGGAGTTTTATAGAGTTTCATATATGAAAATGTGTGCAAATTCATGAAGAATACAAACAAAAATACTTGAAGGTTGTAGCTTTTCTCATTTTTGCAATATTTGCATATAAAAAAAAATATACATATAAAAATTTCGACATTCGGTCAACTTAAACTCGTCCGAAATGGTCGAAAACTGCAATTCTAAGCTAAATCGCTTACAGTATAGTAATATTCAATCATTTGTCTTCATTTAGAAACAAATTGGAAGTCTCTAGAACAATATTTGGATTTATGGTGAATTTTTGAAAAAAAACATTTTTTTACGTCCGCGCGTTACAAATTCATGCATCATTTTGTGATAATATTTTTTCTGTTGCTTTGATCGTTTTACAATGTGTTATATATCAAAATGATTGCAATTCATTTTACAATACATCGAAAAAAATTAACTCGTCAGCTTTAACCGTTTTTCGCACAGCTCGATTTGAATACAATTATGTAAGCATTTTTTTTTGTCGCTACCATATATTGCATTATTTATATATGATAATGATATTTTTTT
Source organism: Macrobrachium nipponense (assembly GCF_015104395.2). Lineage (NCBI taxonomy): Eukaryota > Metazoa > Arthropoda > Malacostraca > Decapoda > Palaemonidae > Macrobrachium > Macrobrachium nipponense. The sequence goes on from NC_061091.1 coordinate 18,076,189, forward strand.
CATTTCTGATGGTTGCATACTAAACTTCAGGCAATGACAAAAAAAAAAAGGGGGGCTAAAAATGAACTCTTAATCTTGAAAACTAGGCACGCTGTGATTTTTTGAAAAAATTATTTTTTCTGCTTTCGCGCTCACTCCAAACCCGCCTCGGCATACGGGAGACGTTTTGGTTTTTAGGGCTTAGGTGTAAGAGGGTTAATAAACATATAGGTACATGTACTATATAAATTCTCGTCTCGGTAAAGGAAGGAGAGAGAGAGAGAGAGAGAGAGAGAGAGAGAGAGAGAGAGAGAGAGAGAAATACATGAACATTTAGTGGTAACAACACAACAGCTTGCTCCCCCCTCTTGTCACATTACTTGATATATTTGACAGCTTTAGTACCTGGAGTTAGAAAGAATTTATAAACTAAAATCTTACTAATTCACTATAGTATTTTCTTTAATGAATTGATATTATAGCTGTTTACATTAATATTAATATTTGAAAATGGTTAATCATTCATTTATCAAACAATCAACATACATCTCTGGAGAAAGAGAGAGAGAGAGAGAGAGTTATCCTTATTTAAAAGTGAAATGGAAAGATTATTGTATTTCTTTAAAATATTATCACATATGAACCTTGTAATTACAGTTATTATTATTTTTATTATTGTTATTATTATCTGAAAATATTATTGAACATATAGTACATGTATCCCAAAATTCTCTTGTCTCAGAAGAGAGAGAGAGAGAACTGATTGATTCATTCATTGATGTAAAACTGTACCATAGCATCACAACTTAGGTCATCCACACCGGAAATATACTGTTATGTAATTAAAAAATAAAAATAGAAAATAAATGAATAAATAAAAAAAAAAATTTCATTTTCACTTTACTATGAAAAGTTATAACTTTTGTAGCAAGCCTGCTTCCTCCACAAACCTAAAAATACCACTTGTCTGACTAATAATATTCCTTTCAAGTACCCTGGAGAGAAGGCATTCATCCTCCTCATTACGGCACTTTTAAAAATAAATACTCTCTTATGTCATGAAGACTGGGACACTCGACCAGCAAGAGCCACACAGTCAAAAGGAACCAGGCAGTCATCACAGAATGGCTGGGGATGTCCAGCCATTAACCCTTTACTGCCGACTGGACGTATTTTACGTCGACATTTTTTGTCTCTCGTGTGCCGACTGGACGTATTTTATGTCGACTTACAAAAGTTTTTTTTTAAATTTGCGGAAAAATACTTATAGGCCTACCAGCCGAAAACTTTTGAATCACGCGCCTTGGGGGATGCTGGGAGTTCACGGATCAAGGTGTTGTTTTGTTTACAATTGTTACGCAGGCGCGCAAGCGCGAATTTCTTTCTTGCCACACTAAAAAGTATCTGTGACACATCTCGGAAATGATTTCGTCACTTTGACATAATTTTTGTACCATTGTAAATTAGCAGTTACATGAAGTATTATATATGAAAATGTGCGCATTTTTATGTAGAATACAATAAAATACTCATGATTGTAGCTTTTATCAGTTTTGAGATATTTTCATATAAATAACAATAAGTGCCAAAATTTCAACCTTCGGTCAACTTTGACTCTACCAAAATGGTAAAAAAACGTAAATGTAAGCTAAAACTCTTATATTTTAGTAATATTCAATCATTTACCTTAATTTTGCAACTAATTGGAAGTCTCTAGCACAATACTTCGATTTATGGTGAATTTATGAAAAAACTTTTTCCTTACGTCCGAGCGGTAACTCTTCCGAAAAAAATCATACATGCGATTGTGGTAATGTTTGCACCATTTTAAAATTAGCCGTTATATAAAGTTTTATATATGGAAATGTGCGCAATTTCATGCACAATACAACTAAAAACAACCATGGTTGTAGCTTTATCAGTTTTTGAGATATTTTCATATAAATAACGATAATTGCCAAAATTTCAACCTTCGGCCAACTTTGACTCTACCGAAATGGTCAAAAAACGCAATTGTAAGCTAAAACGCTTATATTCTAGTAACATTCAAGCATTTACCTTCATTTTGCAACAAATTGGAAGTCTCTAGCACAATATTTCGATTTATGGTGAATTTATGAAAAAAATAACATTTTCTTTACATCTGCGCGGTAACTCTTCCGAAAAAATCATACGTGCGATTGTGGTAATGTTTGCACCATTTTAAATTAGCCGTTACATAAAGTTTTATATATGAAAATGTGCGCAATTTTATGTAGAATACAACAATAAATAATTGATGGTTGTAGCTTTTCTCATTTTTGAAATATTTGCATATAAATCACGATAAATAGAAAAAAAACCACGTTCGGTCAACTTTGACTCTACCGAAATGGTCAAAAAACGCAATTGTAAGCTAAAACTCTTACAGTCTAGTAATATTCAGTCATTTATCTCCATCTTGAAACAAATTCCAAGTCTCTAGCAAAATATTTAGATTTATGGTGAATTTAAAAAAAAAATTTTCCTTCCCTCCGCGCGCGGATTCTCCGCCACAAATCTCTGAAATGCGTACGTCCCATTCTCGGAATATTTGCTCCATTTCATATTAGGCATTTCATAGAGTTTTATATATGAAAATGTGCACAATTTCAAGTAGAATAAAACAAAAAATATTTGAAGGTTGTAGCTTTTCTTATTTCCGAAATAATTGCATATAAAAAATATATATAAAAAAATTCGACATTCGGTCAACTTTAACTTGTCAGATATGGTCAAAAACTGCAATTGTAAGCTAATAATCTTACAGTACAGTAATATTCAATCATTTGTCTTCATTTTGAAAGAAGTTGGAAGTCTCTAGGACAATATTTAGATTTATGGTGAATTTTTGAAAAAAATATTTGTTTACGTCCGCGCGTTACGAATTCATGCATTATTTTGTGATAATATTTTCTCTGTGTTGCTTTTATCGTTTTCCTATGTGTTATATACCAAAATGATTGCAATTTAGTGTACATTACAACGAAAAAAAAGTAACTTGTTACCTTTAACCGTTTTGCGCACAGCGCGATTTGAATACAATTATATATGAAATTTTGTTTTTGCGCTATCATATATCGCATTATTTATATATGATAATGATATTTTTTTTCATTTCTGATGGTTGCATACTAAACTTCAGCCAATGACAAAAAAAGGAGCCAAAAATGAACTCTTAATCTTGAAAACTAAGCGTGCTGTGATTTTTTGAAAAAAATATTTTTTCCGCTTCCGCGCTCACTCTGAAACACTTCCAGCACACGGGAGACAATTTTTTTTTTTACCGCTTCGGCATTTAAGGGTTAAATAACCATGTGTCAGGCGTGTGTAACCAATTCTTAAGTGGCAAAGGGCTGTTTCCCATCACCTTGACATTTTGCTGTAATTAAAAAGAATTGCTGATCTATTAACTTCCAACATCTTTTGATTGCTTTCTACAAAATTTTCCCATATATTTCGCCATTTCTCTTGGGCTTGTTTTGTATGTAACGGAAAAAATCTCTACATGTACAGGCAGTCCCTGGGTTACGACGGGTTCGGCTTACGACATTCCGAGGTTAAGGTGCTTTTCAATTATATTCATCAGAAATTATTTCCAGGGTTACGACGCATGTTCCGGGGTTACGACGCATGTTCCGGGGTTACGACGCATGTTCTGGGGTTACGACGCCTACAACGCTCATCTGGTACAAGAAATATGACACCAAGGTTTTTATTGATGAAAAATGCAATAAGAATGCAGTTTACATAGTTTTCAATGCACCCAAAGCATTAAAAGTAAGGCTTTCTTTGGATTTTTTACCATGTTTCGACTTACACCGATTTTCGGCTTACAACACGTCTCAAGAACGGAACCCCCATCGTAACCCGGGGACTGCCTGAAATGCAATATTTCTTTGTGGACCCTCATGAATTGCCTTTTTTGCTAGCTTATCAGCCTTTTCGTTTCCAGCTACTTCTGTGTGTGCTGGTACCCAGCAGAAGTTTAGGGTTTTCATGTTTTGGTTAACAAAACAACCATTCTAAAATCTCTAAAATCAGAGGGAGTTTTGAATAAAAATTCATGGCTTGAATGGCAATTAGAGAATCTGTGAAAATAGTAAAACTGCTATCTTCACAGAGTAAAATTTCCCTAAGTGAAACTAAAATGGCATATAACTTAGCTGTAAAAATGGAGCAATAATTAGGTAATGATCTGCAGCATTCAAAATTTAGAAACACTGCTCCATAGCCAACACCAGTATCAGATTTGGAAAAGTTAAGTATATCTAAGTTTTACCAGACCACTGAGCTGATTAACAGCTCTCCTAGGGCTGGCCCGAAGGATTAGATATTTTTACGTGGCTAGGAACCAATTGGTCACCTAGCAACGGGACCTACAGCTTATTGTGGGATCCGAACCACATTACATCAAGAAATGAATTTCTATCACCAGAAATAAATTCCTCTGATTCCGCGTTGGCTGAGCCAGGATTCGAACTTTGGACCACCGGATTGGCAGCCGAGCGCGAAAACCCCTCATCCAGCGAGGAACTATCAGATTTGGAACCATCAGTAAATATACAGATATCACTTTCATGCTGAGATGCAGGCTCTAAAAAAGTAAGTCACATCATTTCCTCTGATATTTCTTCTTGGATGAATTGAAGTATTTACAATATGTAATATAAAGTAGCTTCCAAGGTGAGATTACTGAAAACTTGAAAGACAAACATAGGTAATGGTTAAGTTAAACCTGGTCATAATTTCCCATACTCTGAAGGCAAATGGATATGGTATTTTTGAATGATCTCTAAAATAAGGAAAATACATATCTTTAATTTCTGACTGCAATGCTAGCTAAAGAATTTGGAAGTCTCTGGAACCTAATCCAACTTCACACCAGCAAAGTCTGGAAATGGAGATCCAGAGGAAGCTCTCCAACATCAACCAACATACTTTCAATGGGAGAAGATCTAAAGGCTCCTGTAGAAATCTGAACGCCTGCATGATGAACAGAATAAAGAGCCTTTAATTTATACAGGGGGGCAGATGTGAACACTTTGCAACCATAAGCTAACTTTGGTAAAATAATAGCTTTATGTAATCTGAGGAGCTGTGTTCAGTCAGCACCCCATGAAGTATGATAATACTCTTAATAGATCTAGTGCCTTTACACATTTTGTTTTCAAGTTAGATATATGAGAAGACCAAGTAAGCTTGTTGTCAAATATTGATCCAAGAAATTTGGTTTTTGTTAACAAGGGATTCATTGTCCATTTATAAATAAATCAGAATCAGGATGGGCTTCTCTTAGGTGACAAAAGTGTACCATTACAGTTTTAGTGATAGAAAATTTGAACCCTCTTTTCTCAGCCCAAGCGACAACTTTGTTAATGTTGAGTTGTAATTGTTGCTCTGCTGCTGCCATCTTTGAGGATATAAATGACAGGGAAAAGTCATCCACAAACAGTGTATAGAAAATATCTTTAGAAATTATCTTAGCAATGCCATTAATTGCTAATGCAAATGGGGTGACACTCAGGACACTACCTTGAGGCACTCCTTCTTGGTACTGAACAACTGACATTGTTACTCCAACTTGCCCCATAAATATTTGCGATTTTAAAATGCATTTAATAAAAAGTGGTAGTTCTCTTCTCAAATCACAATCATACAAATCTTGTAAAATTCCATGCCTCCATGTAGTATCATAAGCTTTATCCAAATAAAAAAAAAAAATGTAATATGATATTGCTTACTTGCAAAAGCTTCAAAAATAGTTTTCCATTCTTACTAAAACATCTGTAGTAGAGTGCATATTTCTAAAACCACACTGAACTTGGGAGAGGAGGTTATTGCGTTCCAGATACTGCACTAAACGAGTTTTACCATTTTTTCCATAACTTTACAGAGACATGATGTTAAAGCAATAGGACAGTAACTGTTTGCTAACAGCCTGTTAGCAAGCAGTTACCATTCTACTGCTTTACCATCATGTCTCTGTAAAGTTATGGAAAAAATTTTCAATGCTTGTTTATGTATCTTTTCCTGGCTTGGCAAACAGTAGAATTCTTGCTAATTCCCACACTAAAGGAAATAGGTGTTCTCTAAAAATTCTATTTATCATACTAAGGATAAACAACTTAGTACATTCTGGAGAGTATCTTATGGGATATCATCAGGACCAGGAGCTGTCTCTTTAGAATTTTTCAGAGCAGATTTGAACTCTTTCATTGTAAATGGTATATTATATAATTCCTTTTAGAAGGTGTGAAATCTATCCTTTTTTCTTCCTCCCTCCATCGGTATTCTGCATAAGGTTTGTCAGCACTTTCTTTGAAAACTTCTGCAAAATAACAAGGCTAGTTTATCTGCAACAATCTGAGGATCAGCAACCTTGGTATCATTGATTTTTAGTACTGGTGGCTTTGATGGGATGTATTTACCTGCTATTTTCCTTACCTTCTTCCATAATAAAGTAAGAGGACTTTTGGCATTTATTGAGCTTACTAATACTGTCCAACAGTTTTTTTGGGATTGCTTAATTTTGAGCCAAAACTGGGCTCTTGCTTTATGATACTGTACTTTGTAGTGACTGCATTTATGTCTTTTATAGCGTGGTTTGGCAACTCTCAGTGCTGTGTGTGTCTTACGGCATTCATTGTCCCACCATGGAACGGGTTTGTGCACAAAACATTTAACCTTTTTAGAAGTTTTTTGGGACTGATTGAAGGCCTGCTATGCAAAGTAGTATTAATAATTACAATAGCATCATCTATTACTGGAAATTCTTCTGCAGTAGCATCAACAGAACTTTTTTTCATTAAAAATATACCATTTGACTTTTCCTATACAGGTACTCCTCATTTAATGACATACTCGTTTTACGATAACTCAGAGTTACAACGACAGCATGAAGAGAGAGAGAAAAAAACCATAAAATGAAAGTAAAAACATTGCCAATGGTGGCCAAGAGAAAGGCTATGCAGTGCCAATAATCTGGCCTAGCCTAGGTTTTGAAAACCTTGAAATCTATGGCAAAAACAATAAATAAGGCTTTAATATACTTTGTAAAGAAAAGCTATACAGTTGAACCTCTTAAAGTCGGCATTCTATGGTCTGGGAACTCCCCTGGTTGCTTGATTCAGCTGCCATTAGTTCGTTGCGCCACTGAACGGGTGGTGCGACATTTGTTTACAACTTCAAGACAGCAAAAATTATGCCATATCTCCTTTCTTTTAGTGAGAATAATTCTTAGTAATAAAAAGGAAATGTGTGAATTCTAAGTAATGAAAAAAATGTGTGATGTCAGATAATGTTTTTTATAATAACTTGGAAAAATAAAATAATATTTTCTTAAATATTCCACTTGAGAAGTCTCTACCAAGTCATGCCTTTTAATCAAAACAATGAGACATTTGCCATGCACCAATTCCTTACTCTTAGTATGCTTGAAAGACTTACATGTCATACAGTTTGATAATTTTTTATACAACTGTGTATTTACATATGTATTAGATAAGTCACCCACGAGATCAGATGATACTAAAGATAAAAATGCAAGGGTAAATCTTTATCAATGCCAGAAAATGCTTATCCCCTTAGTGAATAGTTTAGCGTTCACTTTCCTCAATAGATGGCATTGTGCTTTGTTTACATTTTGACAGCAACACTCAAATGACTAAGAAACTAATAGCGATAACTATGAAATATGATATTGTCATGTTACAATAAAGTTTTATACATACTTACCTGACAGATATATACTTAGCTTTAGACTCCGTCGTCTCCGACAGAATTTCAAATTTCGCGGCACACGCTACAGGTAGGTCAGGTGATCTACCGCCCTGCCCTGGGTGGCAGGACTAGGAACCATCCCCGTTTTCTAATCAGAATTCTTCTCTTCCACCTGTCTCCTGCGGGGAGGCTGGGTGGGCTATTAATCGTATATATCTGTCAGGTAAGTATGTATAAAACTTTATTGTAACATGACAATATCATTTTTATACATTCAACTTCCCTGCCAGATATATACTTAGCTGATTACACCCCCATTGGTGGTGGGTAAGAGACAGCTAACTACTGAAATAGACAGGTAAACAACATATGTTGTAGGTATTTATAAACCTTGGTTCCTACCTTATTAGGCTGAAGACTTCGCGGCTACTGCCTTGTAGTCTGCTTAGCCTCAAGAGCCTCAGCGATGATAATGATCTATGGCTAAGAGTTCTTGTGGGTCTGCCAATGGGGTCTTATCCACTTACTCGGCAGAGCCTAAAGGCCTTTGTCATTGGGTGCTATCCACTTACATGACAATACACCTTGTTTCAAGGAGCACAAAACCGATCCCGATCACCTGATCCTAACATCCATGTTAGTTCTAAGATTGTAAGGAGTTATCCCCGAACTCCTCACAAACAACCAAAAACTCGAAACATAATTACACTTTCATTACAAAATATACAAAAAAAATTTTTGTACTCCCCTACTAGTCATACATACCCTTGATCGCCTACCAGCAATGACACTCTGCTCCCGTGCGACAGTAGTGAGCTTGCTGCTAGAAAACCAAGCACATATCTGACAAGACGGGTTTATGTACGATAAAAACACAAAATTAAGGATCAGTCTTTGCTCCAAGACCCAGTACTGTATCTGCTGATACAAAAGGGACCTAGCGAGAAGCACTTCTCATAGGTCACTCTCACGTCCTTCAGATAATGAGATGCAAACACTGAATTGCACCTCCAATATGTAGTCTCGATGATATTCTTCAGAGACATATTCTTTTGGAACGCCAAAGACGTTTGCTACTGCTCTTACTTCATGCGTCTTGACTTTTAGAAGACCGAAGGATTCCTCCGAGCAGTTCTTGTGAGCGTCCGTAATAACGCTTCTCACAAAGAAAGCCAAGGCGTTCTTGGACATGAGTCGTTTGGGGTTCTTCACTGCACACCAAAGACCTTGTTGACAAGCCCCCATCTGTCTCTTCCTCTCTAAATAGAATTTAAGAGCTCTCACTGGACAGAGAGATCTCTCTATCTCTCTGCCTACCAGGTTAGATAGGCCTTTTACCTCAAAACTTCTGGGCCAAGGTTTTGATGGGTTTTCATTCTTTGCCAGAAACATTGTCTGGAAAGAACAGATGGCAGCATCTCCTTTGAACCCCACCGTGGAATCCAGAGCGTGTAATTCGCTCGTCCTCTTGGCTGTAGCGAGAGCCACTAGGAACAAGCATTTCCTAGTAACGTCTCGGAAGGACGCCAGATGTAAAGGTTCGAATTTGTCCGATGAAAGGAATTTCAGGACCACGTCTAGATTCCAACTAGGTGCTCTAGGAGTAGCTGCTTTCGACGTCTCAAAAGATCTAATTAGATCGTGTAGATCTTTGTCGTTAGCAATGTCTAGGCCTCGATTCCTGAAAACCGAAGACAGCATGCTTCGTATCCTTTTATTGTCGAGACAGATAGGTGTGACTCCTTTCTCAGAAAGAGGAGGAAATCGGCAATATTCACTATAGAGGTACTGGAGGAGGACAGCTTCTGAACCTTACACCACCTCCTAAAGACTTCCATCACTTCGACTGGTATACTCTTCTCGTCGAAGCTCTGCGGGCTCTAGCGATAGAGCCCGCAGCCTCGCGAGAAAAGCCTCTCGCTCTGACAAGTCTTTCGATAGTCGAAAGGCAGTCAGAGCGAGACCTGGGAGGTTGTGATGAAACCTCTCGAAGTGGGGTTGTCTGAGTAGATCGTGTCTGTTTGGAAGCGATCTGGGGAAGTCCACTATCCACTCAGTACCTCCGTGAACCATTCTGTGCTGCCAAAATGGGGCTATGAGTATCAACTTCGTGCTCTTCGAAGCTACAAACTTCCTGAGCACTTCCCCCAGGATTTTGCGAACGGGGGAAAGGCGTAAGGCGTACACACCCGACCAATCCATGAGAAACGCGTCTATTGTGAAGGCTCTCGGATCCTCTACTAGAGAGCAAAAGTTCTCTATTCTTTTGGAGAGGAACGTCGCAAACAGGTCTATGTGAGGTCTCCCCCACAGGGACCAAAGACTTCGACACACTTCTTCGTGAAGAGTCCATTCTGTGGAAGGACCTGGTTTCTCCTGCTCAGTCTGTCCGCTCTCACATTTTTGATCCCTTGAACAAACCTTGTGAGGAGAGTTATGCCTCTTTCTTCCGTCCAGGTTAACAGGTGTTTTGTCAACTGATAGAGGGAGAACGAGTGCGTGCCTCCTTGCTTTCTTATGTAAGCCAGACGCCGTGGTGTTGTCTGAGTTGATCTGTATTACCCCGTCTCTGACTATCTTTTCGAAGGACTTTAAGGCTAGGTGTATGGCCACAAGTTCCTTGCAATTGATGTGCCAGGACACCTGTTCCTTTGTCCAGGTGCCTGACACCTCCCTTGCTCCCAGCGTCGCTCCCCATCCCGACTCCGAAGCGTCGGTAAACAACACTTGGTCTGGGTTCTGCAGAGCAAGCGATAAGCCTTCGTTCTTTTGAAGCTGAGGGATCCACCACCTCAGATGATCTTTTACTTCTTGTGGAAGTTGGAAGATGTCCGAGAGTTGACCCGTCTTCCAGTTCCACACCTCTTTGAGGAAAAACTGAAGAGGGCGAAGGTGAAGTCTCCCTAGCGAGAAGAACTTTTCCAATGAGGACAGGGTCCCTAATAGGCTCAGGTAATCCCTCGCTGAGCTGTCCTTTCTCTCTAAAGAAGCTTGAGATTCTCGACAAACCTCGAGCGATTCTTTCTTGCGAAGGATATACCCGAAAACCCCGAGAATCCATCTGAATCCCCAGATAGACCAAGTTCTGGCTGGGGATCAGTTGTGATTTCTCGAGGTTGACGAGCAACCCTAGCGAATCTATCATGTTTCTTGTTACTTCCAAGTCCTCCAAGCACTGACTCTTCGACTTGGCCCTGATCAGCCAGTCGTCCAAGTAGAGGGAGATGTTTATCCCCTCATTAGGTGAAGCCATCTTGCTACATTCGCCATCAGGTTGGTGAATACTTGTGGGGCTGTAGACAGACGAAGCACAGCGCCCTGAATTGAAATATCTTGTCTCCTATCACAAAGCGAAGATATTTCTTTGACTGACTGATGGTGAATGGGAACGTGGAAATAGGCGTCTTGCAGGTCCAGAGAGACCATCCAATCTCCTGGGCGAAGCGCCGACATGACAGAGGCGGACGTTTCCATACGAAAAAAAACTTCTTCTCGTACGAAGCGATTCAGAGCGCTTACGTCCAGAACTGGCCTCCACCCCCCCGATGCCTTTGGTACTAGAAAAAGGCGATTGTAAAATCCCGGGGAGTGTGGATCTCGTACCAGTTCGATGGCCTCTTTTTCCCACATTTGCTCCACCATCTGAAGGAGAGTCTTTCGCATTAACGGGTCTCTGTACCTCGCTGACAGTTCCGAGGCGTAGATGTTAGGGGCGGTTTGTCGTCGAAGGGGATTACATATCCCTTCTTCAGGACCGACACTGACCAAGGGTCGGCTCCCCTTTGTTCCCATACTCCTGCAAGTTCAGGAGTCTGGCGCCCCACTGGTGCTTGGAGGAGCAACAAGTCACTTAGATCTCTTGAATGGTCTAAATGAAGACCTTCCTCTCTTTTCAGAGCTCTTCTTTCTGGCAGGTGGTGGACGAGCCGTTGCACCTCCACGAAAGGGCTGCTGAGTAGGACGAGGTTCCTTCTTAACCGTCGCCATACCGGTCGTCGCCTTTTCTTGGACGTTTGAGTAAGTAGGTCTTGTGTCGCCTTCTCAGTTAGTGAGCGAGATATATCCTTGACTAACTGAGAAGGAAACAGATGATCTGATAGCGGGGCGAACAGTAAGGCAGTCCTCTGGCTCGGAGAAACCCCTTTCGAATAAAAGGGAACCATACACTGATCTCTTTTTCAGGAGACCAGCACCGAAAAGTGAAGCCACTTCACCAGAACCGTCCTGTACTGCCTTGTCCATGCAGGACAGCACGCTATGGAGAATTTCTGGGTTCTTCAGAAACTCCGGATCCTTAGATTTGTTGGCCAGAACTCCGAGCGACCAATCCAGAAAATTGAACACCTCTAAAGTGACAAAAAGTCCCTTTAGAAAGTGGTTCAACTCTGAAGTGCTCCACGTCGCTCTGACCGATCCTAAGGAGTGACGTCTAGAGGCCTCCACTAAACTGGCAAAGTCGGCATCTGCAGAGGCGGGTAAAGAAAGACCCATAGTCTCTCCTGTCCCATACCAAATACCTCTCTTCCCGTGCAATCTGGAAGGAGGCATGCAGAATACCGTCTTTCCTAACTCCTTCTTCTTGTCCATCCAAGAATCTAAAGAATGGAGTGCCTTCTTCATTGATATCGCAGGCTTCATTTTCAAGAAGGCCGACGATTTAGCCGTAGCTGAGCTCGAAAAGAGCGAACGAGGAGAAGGAGGAGCTGCAGGACTAAGAGAATCTCCAAACTCTTGGTAGTAGTAAAGAGGCCAAGACTTTGTAACTAGAAAGTCCCTCATTAGCAGGAGGATCGTCGTCAGACAACTCGTCTAACCCTCGATCCGACGAAGGAGAACGTTCCCGTTTTGAGGAAGAGTCCTTCCAAGACCTCCTATGTTCTGAGGAGAGAGCTCCCATTTGGCGAAGAGTCATAACCTCCAGGACCGAGTCCCCGACTCTTGACTCCTGGCTCTGACTCTTGCCTCCTGACTCCTGCCTCCTGGCTCCTGACTCCTGGCCTCCTGAATCCTGACTCCTGCCTCCTGGGGGACTCCGGACTCCTGCCTCCTGACTCCGGACTCCGGACTCCTGGCTCCTGCCTTCTTGACCCTCCTGCCTCCTGGCTCCTGCCTCCTGCCTCTTGACTCCTGACCTCTGCCTCCTGGCTCTTGCCTCCTGGCTCTTGCCTCCTGGCTCTTGCCCTCCTGGCTCTTGCCTCCCTCCACACTCTTGGCTCTTGCTCCTGCCTCCTGTTGACTCCTCACTCCTGGCCTCTTTGGCTCCTGCTCCTGGGTGACTCCTCACTCCTGGCCGGTGCCAGACGTCTGATTGATTCATCCAGGTTCGTACAGGAAACCTCACCTCGGGTAGGAGTATCGATCCTGGAGGTAGATACCTCCATACGTCTGGAGGATCTTTTAATAGGAAGGGAAGTGTCTTTCCTTCTAGGAGGCTCCTTTGACAGGACTCCTACAAATGACGAAATCTGCTCCTGCATCGCCATCATGAACCTCTTTGTAGCATCCTCTTTATCCTCTTCGGGAGGAGGGTAAGGAGGAGGGGAGGAGTCCATAGCCTCCACCTCCTGCCTCCCTTCTCACTCTGGTTGGAAGAATGGCTCTTCTCGTTCTTAACTCCCGATGGAGACTCCTCAGGGAAGTTTTCAGGGCTCGAGTCAATAGTCGGCGCCCTCCAAACTCCTCTTGAGAGGCCGAGATCGATCGGAATCTCTCCAATCACGTCTCGGTGATGAAGATCCCGACGACGAGAAACACTCACGTAGGACGCTTTTACAATAGCTGTCCTTGGCAGTCTGGGGTGTCACAGAAACCGCCGAAGGGACACCTGATCGGTGGGGATTCTCCACAACCTCCTTTCGGCTTTCGACATTCCTTCTCCTCTGGGCATGTGAGCTTGGAAGAGGTCTAGACCTAGGAGCGTTGCTGAGCCAACCAGATGCCCCCTCCACTACACTGGGGACACTTATATCACTGTCTAATGACAAATCACTAGCCTTACCTTGTATGGCAGCCATTTTGTTTTCCATTATTTTGAAGGCTGCTTTTAGATCTGCAAGTTCTTTCGCTGGATCTACAGGTTCTGCAATAGGAGAAGGGGCTGCAATGGAAGGAGAAGTAGCAATACTTACCCTTGGGGAAGATCCAAGCTTGGAATTAGTTCAGATCTAGAACTACTTAAACTTCTATGAGAAGCCTTCCTCGCTCTCTCTCTTTCTAACTTTTTCAAATAATTAGTTAGATTCTTCCATTCGTTCTCACTCAAATTCTCACATTCTTTACAAGTATTAGTAAAAGAACATTCATACTCCCTGCACCTCTTGCATACCGTGTGAGGGTCTACCGAAGCTTTCGGCAAACCTCACCTTACAGCCTACATTCACACAACGTCTCACAACCATACCAGAGTCAGACATATTTAAAGAAAATCCAAAATCAAGTCCACAAAACAGTCCACAAAAAGCGTATGCCAATCAACAATCCAGATACGTCACCAAAAGTCGGTCAAGAAGATCAATTGCCGGCGAAAAAAGAAAACCAATCGAGAGGAACCAACAACAATGTTGATGGTCCGGCGACAGAAAGAATTCTGATTAGAAAACGGGGATGGTTCCTAGTCCTGCCACCCAGGCAGGGCGGTTGATCACCTGACCTACCTGTAGCGTGTGCCGCGAAATTTGAAATTCTGTCGGAGACGACGGAGTCTAAAGCTAAGTATATATCTGGCAGGGAAGTTGAATGTATAAAAACCAAAGTTTAGAATATGAAAGTCACTATTACATAATGTGCAGATTTTGAGAAGTGTTTAGCACTGTACTGACTTAGTATTGTATTGACTTACCAGTAAGCTAACTCGGGAATGTAGGCTAAATGTGTTAAATAAAGTACACTATTTTCAAGAAAATTATACATTATGAAGTTATAAAATGATGAAGTTAAAATATAGGAGTAATAAAATGATAAAAAGCATTGTCAGAACTTTGCCAAGTAGTAAGTATGCTATGTCGGAAACTAGTTCTGTGTATAATATATGACTGACAATTAATGCTATTAGTGGAAATAAAGAGAATAACGCATTTAACAATTATTATTGATGATAGATGGTTTCCTCTTTGGTTGCTGACTATACCACCTCACATGGGGTCTTGAGCATTCATATCACCTAACATTAAATATGGTGTTGGTAGCTGGTTAACCAGTAAAGTAAAGTCCTCACTAGGATATGCAATAGCAGGTGGTAAATAAACACAGCATATGGTATACTTTCATTCTAAAAATATTTGTATAGCTACTGCTTGCAAGTTTGTTTATATTTGAAAACTGGTATGTGGGATGTCACTGCAGATCATAAGTAGTGCACTCCCATGGCTTCTGTTGTAAGGAATATTTTCTGAATGGTATGGAGAAAATTCATTTGGGCAGGGAATGTTATGATTGCCAAGCATAGTTTCTTGAAGTGCAACACAGATTAGATTAAAGTTATGAATTAATACTTTTAAATTTCCCATTTACTTATAAGTCCTTGGTAATTCCATTGAATGATGGATGAAACCTTCTTATCTTTTGGGCCCTCTGACATTGAGGTCTGGGAATCTACCAACTTTTTCTCAGAGGGGGAGAGAATTGGTGGAGACTCATCTTTTGCTGATGAGTCCTTTCCTATATAAGAAGATTTAAAGGTGTGGTGCCCAGTCTTTAAAGTGACAGATGGGCTGCAAGGATTTGAAAGAGGAGCTGCTGGCTCCTCTGTCTTAGGCGGTGGGTTTTTTATTGGGGTCCAAGAAAGAGGAGCTGCTGGTTCCTCTGTCTTAGGTGGTATGTTTTTATTGGAGTCTCCAGAAAGAAGTAATGAAGTGACTAATAGCCCCTCAGAGGTAGATGGTAAGGCTGCCATTGGCAGCTCTGAGGTTGATGTTGGAAATGGACTCTAAGGTCCATCTAGGGTGGATGAACTGTTCCTCTTGAGAAGACAATGGATACGGGATGATGGTCTTAAAGCTGTCTGCTCTAGAGTTTAGGCATTTACTATCAGGAAGTATAATACAATCATCACTTAAAGATTTCGTTTTTCTGTTTGTATGGTATTTTTACATTGCATGGAACCAGTGGTTATTCAGCGACAGGACCAACAGCTTTACGTGACTTTCAAACTACGTTGAGAGTGAACTTCTATCACCAGAAATACACATCTCTGATGCCTCAATGGAATGCCCAAGAATCGAACTCGCGGTCACCGAGGTGGCAGGCCAACACCAATCTGACCACGCCACTGAGGCGCTTGAGATCTCTTGTTCAATTGAGTTCTAGGATTTGAATTATTATTTGATGAATTGTTCTGCATTTCTCTTCTTTTAGTGACTGCAGCAAAGGTGAGAATCCCCGAGTTGAATCCCTGAGTTAAAGCTGCTTGCTACCTTCTTTTTTTGCTTCAAAGAAACTAATACGTTCTTTGGTCTTGACAGCCATTATTTCTTTCAAAAAGATACTCTCGCATTTTTTATCTGATGCTGGATGTTCTCCTGCACAGTTCACACATTTAGGAGCATTACTACATGGTCCATGTGACTCCTGTCCACAGTAAACAAATTTCCACCTCACCCTTTGCTTTCCTACGGCAAGATGTATTTACATAGCCATACATTTGGCAGTGAAAACATTGCTTAGGTGAAGGGATATATGACCTAACTTTAAATTGATACCAAGCCACAGAAAGTATCTCAAGAGAGTTTCAAGGAATCAAACGTTAGTATTAGTAAAGGTTGTGGACAGAGTATTCCATGTTCTTTTTTCATTATTCTCTTGACCTCTGTAACATTTTGATCTTTTTAACTCTTTTAATAATTTATCCTTGGAAAATTTCATTAGGGCTTTGGAGAAGACGACACCTCTGCTCTGATTACAGGTTTTTATAAAGCGAATGGATGAATTCCACAATCCTCTTATAGTCACTTTCTCCCAAAAGTGGGAGAAAGTTCTCTTTGTATTTGGAACTTCGTCCTCCAATGAAGTCTCTCTATCATGATCATCAGATCACAGTGGGGTCAGACAAGAGACAGAACGAACACCAAGACCTCCCAAATCCAAAGGAGGGGAACCCGCTGCTTCCTTACCCTTGGATCCCTGGCCTAACACACCTGGAGTTATTTCTGAGCCAACCGCAAATGGTTGCGTAAGAATTTTATCTCCTGTGAGTGTTGACTAACTTCTGAGACGGCCGCAATGTCAACAACAGGGTGCGCCAAATCCGACACGTGCACACCTGGGCCTGAACCACCTGTTCCAACAATATTCGTTTGCGCAATCCTACCACCAATGACAGACGATGATGTAATCAGTGTGTAAGTAGCATGGACCTGAGTGGACCTCAGGCAAAGCAATCGTTTCTCTTACCGTTAAAAAACAACCCCTCTTTTCCTTATTATCCAGAGGGGTGTGTTGCTACTGAAAAGTATATCATCAGCTAAGATAGCTTCACAGTATGGCTGACCATCTCACCTGCATCTAGTCCGTTCCAGCACATGACGGTACTCTCCTTCATATTGCCCGTAGTTAAAGGAGTAGGAAGAAAGTAGTAAAGAAAAAAGACCAGTCATCCCATTCATTCTACTTTCATACCTTCATCTTAGACTAGACGCAAACTGACCCGCCAGGGGCACTGGATGAACTATATCACTTGTTGGGCCGCCACCACCGGACCCAAGGAAAAGGTGTCCAAGGATCTATGGGCAACATCCTTCAAATAAAATGAGGTGAAAGTTGTTTGGCGCTTCCACACGCCAGCTTTCAGAATTTTATCCACAGACATGTTCTTCTTAAATGCCAGGGAAGCACTCACACCCCTGATGTCATGAGCTCTAGCTCCCACCTGGCTATCTGACCCTCTGTCTTCTGCAGTAATAAGCATCTCTGATCGTCTCCCTTAACCAAAATGATATTGTATTCTTGGACACTTCCTTCTTGTTCCGTCCTGTACTTACGAACAACCTCTGGCACCCCGGCCTGAGGTGCCTTGTTCTCTTAAGTACTCCCTTAGTGCCCTGACGGGGCACAGGAGCATCTCAGCTTTGTCGTTGTCTACAAAGTCTGCCAAGGAAGGTATGGTAAAGGAGTCGAATCTGCCGTCTACTATTGTTGGATTTTGGGTCTTTGCCACGAATTCTGGGACAAACTCACACACCATTGATCTCCAACCTCTCGAGTGCTTTATGAGATATGAGAGGCCATGTAGCTCCCCCACCTTTTCCCTGGTTGAAGCCAGGGCCAATAAGAAGACTGTCTTCAGGTCAGGCTCCTATCCGTGGACTGCCTTAGTGGTTCGTAGGGGGGTTTTGTCAGACTACTCAGTACCTTGGTCAGATCCCAATCTGGGGCTTTTAGCTCCTTTGGTGGGCATGACTGTTCAAAGCTCCTCATCAGCATGGCCAACTCCCCATGAAGACGATATGTCCACTCCTTTCATTCGTAAGACTGAGGCTAGAGCAGCCCTGTACCCCTTCACTGCAGATACAGACATATGTTTTTCTGTTCTGAGATATATCAGAAAGTCTGCTAACTGCTGAATAGTGGTACCGAGTGGAGACACGTTCCCTCTACGACACCAATCACAGTATGCTGACCACTTTCCTTGGTATACTGTCGCAGATGATTTTCTGATATGACCTGCCATCTGAGTTGCTGCTTTCTGCGAAAAACCCTCGCTCTCGGAGGAGATACTTGACAGTCTCCACCCGTGAAGCGATAGGGACTTCACCGACTGGTGGTACCTCTCCACGTGAGGCTGACACAGAAGGTTGCTCCATGGAGGTAACTCTCTTGGCACATCTACTAGGAGTTCCAGTAGGTCTGGAAACCACTCTGCTTTTCGGCCATAACGGGGGCTACCAGGGTCATCTTGAGGTTCTGAGACCGCATTACCCTGTTCAGAACCTGACGGATTAGACAAAATGGAGGAAATGCGTACACGTCCAGATTGTCCCAGGGGTGTTGTAGCGCATCTTCTGCTACTGCCTCTGCGTCCGGGACTACTGAACAATACACTTCCAACTTTTTGTTGTACCTGGTTGCGAATAGGTCTATGATCGGTCCTTCCCACAACATGAGCATCCTGTCCACTACCTGTTGGTGTAGGGAACCACTCCGTTCCCAGAATCTGATCCCTGCGGCTCAACTTGTCGGCCACTATGTTTCTTTTTTCCACGGAATATACCTGGCCTTGATGTCTACCAGGTTCTCTATAGCCCACTGGTGAAGTTGAACTGTCATCACATGTAACTGCCGAGAAACTAGGCCTCCTTGCTTGTTTATATAAGCTACTACTGTGGTGTTGTCTGACATCAATACCACTGAGTGTCCCTTTACTCTCTCCCTGAATTCCTGTAGAGCCAGAAAAGCTGCTTTCAACTCCACACGTTTATATGGAGTTCTCTGTCCTTGCAACTCCATTTTGCTGACACCATCAACTCCTCCATATGGGCTCCCCAGCCTTTTTAGTGACGCATCGAGAACAGCAAGAGGTCCGGGGAGGATTGTTGAAGGGGGACACCCACTGCCAGATTGTCGTCGTCCACCCACCACAGCAAGTCTTTCCTCACTTCTGCCGACAAGGGAATTTTTGCGCCGCTTACAGGTGATCTACTGTTGGTGACCAAAAACTCCTTCATCCTCCATTGTAGGACCGAAGGTGTAGCCTTCCTTGTGGTACTAGCTTCTCCAGGGAGGTTAGGATTCCCAGCACCACCTGCCACTGTCTTGCTGGCTGTGTCTGCTTTCCCAGAAAGGCATTCACCACTTGTTTGCATTTCTCTACTCTTTGGTCTGTCGGGAATACTTTGGCTTGTGTTGTGTCTATCACCATTCCCAGATATTCCAAACGTTGACTTGGATCCAGCTGCGACTTCTGCTGATTCACCACAATACCTAGGCTGTGACAAAGCTGCAGGAGGGCCGCCCTGTCCCTGAGTAATTTCTCCCTGGACTTTGCTATCACCAGCCAATCGTCCAGATATCTTATTAGCCTGATCCCCTGAGCATGCGCCCACGCCGACACGAGGGTGAACACTCTTGTAAAAACTTGAGGAGACGTTGTCAATCCGAAGCACAGGACCTTGAATTCGAAAGCTTTCCCTGCAAGACTGAAGCGGAGAAATTTCCTTGAAGACTGATGGACTGGTATCTGAAAGTATGCGTCCTTTAGATCGACTGTCAGCATAAAGTCTCCGATTTCTGACTGCTTGTAGAACCGTTTTCGGAGTTTCCATCTTGAAACTGGTTTTCCTTATAAACAGATTCAGAGTTGACAGGTCTATTACTGTCCTCCACTCCCCGTTGGCTTTGGGTACCAGGAAAATCCTGCTGTAGAAGCCTTTTGTCGGACTGCATACTTGTTGCACAGCTCCTTTTTCCATCATCTTCTTCACTTCGTCCTGCAGAATAGTGGCCTTCTGAGATTTGTGGGCATAAGTGACGTGGGGTAATGGTTGATCTGTCAGGGGCGGAGTTACCTCGAACGGAATCAAATACCCGATCCTGAGAACATCCACCACCCACTGCTCTGCCCCTAGTTCCTGCCACACCTTCCAGTGATTTGCCAGGCAACCCCCCACTGGTGTGGCCGGGGAGTGATGGGAGGCGCCCATCCTATCTTCTTGAGCCTCTCCCTCTTCCCCTATTGCCCCTTCCTCTCGTTGTTTTCTATTGTGAAAGGGCCGATGAGTTATCCTCTTTGGGGAAGCGGGTCTTGTGACTCTATTAGGGATGCTATGTCTCACTGTCTTCTTTCGAGACATCTGCTGTTGTCTTCCCTCCAAAGGAGTAGTTTGATGTTAGACGTTTTCCTAACTGCCTGTTGCACCAACCTATCGTTAGTGTCCATCCTTCTTCTATCTATTGCCTCTTCCAGTATGACCTCTGGCAACAGTAGTTGCGATTCCAAGATATCCCCATTCCTCATTGCTAACAGGGAATCCAAATCCACATTGCGGCTTAGTCTAGCCAATGCTGCATCTCTCCTCATTAGCGGATATTTGCCCAAACATTGGCACTTAGTTTGTCAGGTACGCAATCGCCTTGGACCCTGACTGTAGTAATCTAATGAACAATGGTTCATCCACTACTTTCCTTGTTGCTTCCGAGGATGCAATTTTCCGCCACTGCTGTTGACCAAAGGTCTAACCAGGAAGCAGCCTGAAACGACAGAAGAAGCTGTTGCTTCTAACGTAGCAGCCTCTTGGTACGTCATCGAAGGGCACTCCATTTTAACCTGATCCAAGGTTAATCCAGGCCTTAACCTTACAACATTAGGGTTCATTTGTCTAGACAGCAAAGGGACCTTCGGTATCGTATAATATTTCCTTTGCTTTATCATTGGAGGGGGAATAAATTTAAATGATCTATTAGATCTTAAGGAATTATCCCTCCCTGCAATCTTTGCGTTTACGTGTTGCAAGACCGATTCCGCATGACTCGAACAAGGCAATTCATACGACACCTTGGTCATCCTCTTTAAGTCCAAACGCCATGTCAATTCCAGGAGGAAGCATACTGGCCGGTGTTTCTGTCTTCTCCGAAAGGCTATTGAATTGACGAATCAAATCAATAACCTCTGCATACGAGGCCAGAAAACTCTTGGTTTTCTCCTTCCTCCAGCTCTAGTGTACCACTCTCCGTCACGAGGGATGTTGTCTCGCCTCTATCTTCTGACAGACGGCCCGGAATTCCACGGCCGCCTGCCCCTACGGCGCGGTCTCTTTGATCTTGCTGGCCGCTGTTGGCTCGATCCCGGATAGTCAGCAGTGGGGAACGAGAACGCTCACTCTTTCTCTGCTCACGGATCTAGAGCGAGAATCTCGTCTAGATCTCCAAGATGAAGGCTCCCTTAAGACAGAGGTAAGTTCGTCTCTATTAGCATTGGCATTGTTTCGAGCGTCGGCGAGCCCGGGCCTCGACCTTCTATCCAGACGGACACTGCCTTCCACGAACGTATCCGCCGAGGTTGCCAACTCTCTATTTTTCGTACTTTTAATAGGAGCCTTATCGTCCTTCGTACGTTATTTTGAACGGCCTTACGGGCGAAAACTGGGACCTGCATTCCATCCTCTGCTGCACCTTTCGCCGCCAACGTCGATTTTACCAGAGGTATCGCAGTTTTTTGCGATCCGAACTGGCAACTCCGCCTCGGCCGCTAGCTCGCCGGCCGTCACCTCTCTCGCTTGTTCGGACTCTTGCGAACGGCTTCGTCTGCCAACCTTGTGCTTAATAGCCACTGATTTTCCGACCTTCTTGCTGACTTGGAAATGACAGTCTTGGTCCGAAGAAGAGGAAGAATTGATTCTTCTCCTCTTGGCACCCGAGGATCCGCCAGGAACTCCCCCGAATCCTCCTCCAACGCTTGACTGGCGCTCGCCGTGACGTTATCGGACTTAGCGATGACGCCGAACTAGAGGAAGAAGATGAAGAAGGCGAATCCCACTTTTTCTTTTTGTCTCTCTTATTCATTCTCTCCTCTATATCCTGTAATTTCTGCATTACAGTTTGCATTGACGGGTCAGAAGGCGTATTAGCGTCTGGGTGCAGCGAAAAAGGGCGAGAATCGGTCTGTGACGTCATCACGCCTGCCATCTCAGAGTGTGACGTATGTTGTGACGTCATCCCTCTCGTAGGGAGAGACTGAGAGGTTTCTGCTGGCAACCGCACGTTTGCTGCCAAACTACCTCCCACGTTCTGCATCGCTGTAAATACTGAGTGGGATGGTGAAGCCGCGGCATTAATTCCCATAAATTGCAAGCCCGGGGGATGAGGAACATTCAGCGCTGCCGGACCCTGCTGGAACCGTGACGTCATATAATGCGCAAAGCAGACCATCCAAGGTTGGTATGCCTGGTAGGCCTAGCGCTGACCACGTACCATCTAACCTATGCGCTTGAGTAGCAGGAGCCTGGAACAAAGATGGCGGATCTCCCCCTCTACTTGCTGGGAACAAAGGAGAGTGCAAATTATTCATAAAATTACCCAAGGCCCCTCCTGACGTTTCCGATACAGAACCGCTAGGAGAAACCGAAGGGGTATGAGACAATTCAAAAGCAGGTGGAGAAACATATGGAGCAGCCTGGTTTATTACCGATACAAAAGAAGCCGGTAAGGTTTGGTCATCCAAAGATGGCGTCACCCCCTTCCTTTTGTATTGGCTTTTCCCATAGAACTTCTTCCACTGTTCCACCGACCAACCGCGACAAACAGAACACGGATTAGTAACCGTACATACGTTTTCCCTGCACCTACTACACGTTGGATGAGGATCCGTCGACACCGAAGTTAGGAACCTAGAACATGGAAAGCCACTGACTCCTGGGCATTTCCTTTGTCTCCTCTTCGAAGCAGTAGACGATCCCGATGTTGAGGCAAAATTCTCCATCATACCATGTATACACTCTTACCACACACTGATCACACTTGGAGAAAGAAAAGGAATATAAAATAAAAAATGAAATGGATAAAGAACGGGCAAACTGAAAAAAAAACCGGCTTTAAATGAGATAGACAGCAACACGTCTTATCTTAAAGGCGGTAGGAAAATAACTGATGGGTCACAGGTAGCCGTGGGCATTCTGGGTATGTACATGCCCCGTGACCTGGTATAGATGCCATTAGTCCCTGGATCTCACAAGTGTAATTTTAATTCTACCGGTTTCCAGCTTGGCGCTAGTAAATCCTAATGTTAAGACCGAAGGTTTGTTTCGTGTATGAACAAACAAGCCTTTCCTATATCTGACCTATCATGGCACAACTCTGACACCTGGCCAGACTGAAAACTTTTAG
>NC_061091.1:18100217-18121562 GCF_015104395.2 Macrobrachium nipponense
GACTGAAAACTTTTAGAAACCTCCACTTCCGGACGAGGGAAACCGGATGACCGGGAAATCATTTGTCCCGAAGAGATGGAAATAACGAGGCAAACCAGAAGGGGGTACCTGAGGACAGACTGATGAAGCAGCCGAAGTATGACCCAAAAAGGGAGGGTGAGAGGGGGTTTGAGAAGAGGATTTGGGTGGCAAGGAATAAACACACACACTAAGGACAGACGGAAATGAGGAAGTTAAAGACATTGAAGTCGAAGACGAAGCCATTCTTTTAGAGGACACAAAATTTATAGAATCTCCTCTCCCCTGACAATTCTGATACATGTTGCTTGAAAACTCAGGGAAATTCCTGATAACATCATCCTGAATATTGGGAAACCCCAAGTGAAAATGCTGTCTAACCAACACCCTATAACCTTGTGATAATATATTTGCATTATATTCTGCCAGATTAAGACAGATCCTCAAGCGAACAACCACCAGACTCTGAATCTGCATTTGATCCAGGGGGAAAGGAAACCTTCGAAGACGAAGGGGTGGAATCACTACACTCCCCAACAGGCACTGCTTCAACCATTGAATTACCTGATGACTTAGGAGCCTTGTCCCTAGGAAAACTCGAGGACAGAAACAAAATTTCCGCAGGATCTACTAGGGACGCCATCCTGCCTGAAAAAGCAACCGAATCTGAACCCGAAGGCAACTGCTCCTGCAACTTCTCATCCTGAATACCTAATTTAGGATCCTTAACAGTCGCAGTCTCTTCTATTGTTAAATCACTTTTTGTACTTACACCTTGAAAGGAAAAGGGGGATTCTGCTGCTGACACTGCCTGCTCCGCACAGAGGGGTCCAGTAGATCCTACTGTCAAGGCTTGCAGTTCTCCACGACCCCCGGCAAATATTTGGGCTGGTTCTGGAATAGCAGGGAAGCTGAAAAAGAATGGTTAGAACCTACCATCCTATTACTATCATTCCTATCTTCACTCAACCCAGCTATTAGGTTAGTAAAAAGGTTAGTCATGCACGATGACAACCTATCCTCCAATTTTCTAAATAACACTGATTCTAGATTTTCCTCATCTACCTTCCTAGGTTCCGGCATTAACCTATGCTTGTTTTTAGAAGCTAGTGCCTTCCTGTGCTTTAAGTAAATCTCCATTTGGTCTACTAACCACTCCTTACACTCTTCGCATCTCTGCTTAATACCACACTGTACCTCCCTACAGCTAATACAAGAATGTCTATCATGCTTGAGTGTATTCATCCACTTCTTGCAGACAGTACAGGACCAGCGAGTTCCCACATCGCCACTGCTGGACTGTTCCTAGAACAAGGTGGATGAGGCGGTCTTCGAAGGCACAGATGAGGGTGATTCCTTCTGGGATGTGTCCATATTTATACGCAGAGTCCAACAACGTCCTCAATAAGGCCAAATTCCAAAGAGTGATCCAAAGCGTGATCCAAATCATAATCAAAGTCCTCAACAAGTAAATACATGTGAAATCTTTGAGGGTCAGGCTACCAGACCAAACAATTCGCTTGAGCAAGGATATGTCCTGTCACTCAAGTGAACAAGAAGCAATTGGAGGGGGAGCGCTCTGCCAGCTGGTTCCGGCGGCAGCTTTGCCAATGGTAGTATAGGTAACTCAGTAGACATTGTTTACCTGCAGCATTAGTAACGCTGGGAGTTAAAATTACCCAAATTTACCCAAATTATGGGTAAGTCTGTGGGGATATAGTACGGGCTGGTCAGTGACCAGGGCTAATTTAAGTGTTCAGGGAGTGTATTGCAATAATTACGTTTTTGGTGGCAGAGCTAGATCACTTCATGAAGAACATCTCTAGGACTTTCGAATTCCTGTTTTTTGGACTGGACATTGGGGTGCTGGCCTAAAAAACTACGGATTACACAGACCTGTCAGAGGAGTTGTCATTGGACTGTCCCCTACAATTAGAGCAAATTGTATGAGCCATAAGAATCTTTAGTCATTCTAGTTTTACCTCATACTAGGCATTACATACTAGTGTCTGACATGATAAACTAGTCAAAATTGAGAATCACATATCAATCTAAGGTATTCAAAATAGATATACGGCTACCAAAAGAAAAAATCAAGTACGTCACCAAACAAAGGCACCTAGGAACCATCAGGTAATCAAATCCAAAAATTAGCTGCTTAGAACAGCTGATGTTCAGTCGTTGACCGGCAGAAACAAATGGACCTATTCAGCTGTGTTGTACCCATCCTTCCCAAAAGTGAGCGGGGCAGTGTCACCTCAACAAATACCAAAGTAGTGCTATAGTGATTTTCAAATTTTAGCTGCCATGCAAGTTTGAAACTACATATGGCCATGTAATTACTTGGTAAGTTTCTTATATAAAAACAGTTTGGTGCTCAATTCGGAGGCAAAAACACTCAAATGGATATTTCCATTTTGCATCAACATATCCGTTAATTGTGATATACCACAGTCCGTTTTCTTGGTGAGCTACTGTATTTTTATCAAGGAAAAATATATACTCGATATATATACATACTTTGTTTTCCGGCACCATTTCCAAAAAAATGTTGTCCCGATCCTGGAGGCTTGCAAAGTATGCTGCAGGATCCACGCCCTCAAGTTCAG
This sequence comes from Macrobrachium nipponense, assembly GCF_015104395.2. Classification (NCBI taxonomy): domain Eukaryota; kingdom Metazoa; phylum Arthropoda; class Malacostraca; order Decapoda; family Palaemonidae; genus Macrobrachium; species Macrobrachium nipponense. Next base: position 18,102,845 of record NC_061091.1, read on the forward strand.
CTTTGTGAAGAAGTATGGTTTGGCGGGGAACAGACGCAAGGTACTCCATTGGATCAAAGTCTCTCAACGGGAAATCAACAATCTTCTGGCTCTTCACCCATTTATTGCCCACAAATTGAAACCGTTTCAAATGAACAATCTGTGCGAAGAATATATAAAAATAAAATTCTTACTTATAATAAAAATACAAAAAATGGAGTGTAAAACAGAAAATGATAAATTTATAAATACTGTTGAGCCATTTTCTATAAAACTCTACATTTAAACTGTTTAACATAATAACTACAGCTGCATTTATTAAACAACCCCTTCCTCCATCACATCATTACCCTCAGCATGGGTACTAATTACGTACAGTGTACATTGCATGGCATACTGAAGCAGGTCTCAGCAGCACTCTTCTGCCTTTTGCCTTTCCATCCATTCTTTTTTGTTTATTGCCAACAAGCAGCCCAACTCTAAATGTTATCTTGCTCCAAGTGCCCCAATGATCTAGTTCTAAATTACAAATCTTCTCTATGACTCTGATCACAAAGCATGATTTACAAATGAAGTAAAACCTTCATGTTTATTCATGTCTTAGTAGTATTACATCTTACAAAGCTATCATATTACAGCATTTCAAACACATTAATCACCAAAAGTACTACAATATCTCAGTATTTGCTAAATGCATAAAAGAAAATCAATAAAATCTCAGATTCTCTGATAATTCAAGCTAAAGTGATCCCTACACAGCTAGGTTGTTATAAAAAAATAATCACTGAAAAGCTTAAAACATTGAATGTCATATAGTACAGTCAAACCTCGGTTTTTGTACACCTCTCTTTTCATACGTGTTGGTTTTTGAAGCCTTTTTCTACATCATTTTGTCTCAGTTATTGTATGTTTCCTTGATTTTTGTACACTTGGAAACACTCCATCTGGGGAGTCACACGTAGAGCGCCCAAACAAAGCATCACATCTTTTGTGACCCATTCTGCTTTTTTTGTGCTGGTTGTTTTTGAGCTTTTTTATTTGAGTGCAACTACTAAATAAGCCATCATGGGGCCAAAGACAGTTCCAAGTGCTAGCCCTTCAGTAAAAAAAAAAAGGTGAGAAACACTATAGAATTTAATAAAGAACTAGTAGCAAAGTGTTGGAGGAAGTTGCATGCCCATCTCAGTGAGACAGTGCCTACAAAAAGCGCTGCTGTTAGTGAATTTAAGGCCAGCAGAGGCCGGTTTGAGAAATTCAGAAAACGAATGGGCATACATAATGTGCCTAATTCAGGGATTGAGGACATGTTTGCAAAGTGGAATGATGTAAACAATTTTGTGGAGAATTATCATCCAAACAAAGAAGTTGTAATCCATGTCTCAAACATGTTTAATGACAATGCCATGTTTAACTTTAGGCAAATTTTAAAGAAACAAATGTCTCTAGACAGTTTTGTGGCACAACAGAGGTCCAGTAACTCTCAAGCTGGTCCTAGTGCCAGTAAAAATGAAGGGGGGATGCAACCTCAGATTGTGCCAGTAAAAAAATTAAGAGAAGTAACCCCATAGGTTCTTGATACCTGAAGTCCTTCATGAGGGAGTCTCCCCTTCCAAACAATAACCACTCATCCTCCCTCCTCTCTGTCTTCCATATGCTAACAAGTGTTTTCCATAAGGGTAAGTGATGTTAACTGTTCATTTATTCATTTCATTAGTCATTTATATTTATTTTTCAATGTTTTCTGTATGTAAAACTGTGTTTATTCCCTATAAAATTTATTTTTTGTTAATAATTTTGGGGGTCTGGAATGTATTAATCGTATTTACATTATTCCTTATGGGAATTATTGCTTCGGTTTTCATACTTTTCGGATTTCGTGGGAGGTTCCAGAATGAACTATGTACAAAAACCGAGGTTCTACTTTTGATCAAAGCAATGCTGGACTTACCAAAATTGGAGGTAGTCTCCAAATTTGTAGTTTTTTTGCTGCTTGCTGAAGCTTTTTACACCTATCACAAGAATACTCCAATGTCTCTTCTGAACAAAATGCTTCTAAACAATCTGATAATGCAATCGGTTCCACATGCTTGCGTCTCATCTCGTCCACACTGGTGTGGTCTAAGAAGACCTGTTGAAGATAATGTGACACAATAAGATAAATTGCAAAATTCCCACTATCACAATAAATATTACGTACTGTAAATTTATACCATAAGCCAATGATTAATGATCCTTTCAGAAGTTGCAATTTTAGTGTTGATAAACAATTTGAAAGTGAATTAATTGCTAATCCACACATTTTGGCAGATTAAGCAACTATATCAGGTTAGGTTAGAACTATTTACATAAGTTGCCAAAACCAAGCCACATAGATCACATACATTTATTATGTGATTAGCTAAGCTATTATGTTAGGAAACTGGCCCTCCAAATAAAATTATTTTAATACCACAAAAAGAAAAATAGACATTACATAAGCTTAAAACACCGAGGACCCAAAATCTCTCAAACTAACATATAAAACTGAAGTCTACATCCCTTGGTCACCAGCCATTGAAGAGGAGAGAAGCTCTGCTTTGAAAATGGCATATACAAAACCCTAAAGTATGATAGAATAAGTGATATACTAGTCACGGATCATGAAAGTGCTTTTTAGTGAAACCAATCAACCTGGCTAAATTCTGATACAGTGATGGGGTATGACTTAAAATTGAGCTCTGATAGTACCAAACAAGAATTCCTAAGTTTCTGAATTCAGAGTTTTACAAAATACAGACTATTAGATATCAAGTGAAACCTTTAAAATTCCTCAACCTTCAGCTGGAACAAATATTTGAATGCAGCTCTGAAACTGTAAAAGGAATAGTATAAGAGTGACCTTGGAATGTTTCAGAACTTCAACAGAGACAATTATCTGATTAAAACTCAAACTGTAACAGCACTGGAATAAGGGAGAACTTAGTAATGTTTCAGAACTTCAACTGAACAAATATGTATTTTGACTGCAGTAATGAAACTGTAACAGTACTTGAATAAGGAAGAACTAGTAATGTTTCAGGACTTCAACTGACACAAAAATTTCATTGCAGCTCTGAAACTGTAACAGCACTGGTATAAACATTGAGGCTAACCCTTTCCAAAGCTGACTGATAACGAAGATGAAGAGCAGTGGGATCCCAATCTATGGCCAAAAATGCAGCATTCATCAAGAAAACGTCATCATCACAAGGTAACTGACATCCACGGCAAAATCTGTACCAAGGGCACCAAGCACACAACAGTCCTTCTCTCTCCACGACACGCAATACAAATGGGAATTCATAGCCAAGACTATCATCACTGTAAAATGAAAACAGAGCATTAGTGAAACAAAACAAAAATAATAATACAGCAAAGAAGTATATCTGCTCAGTTACCAAAGATATCATAAGCATACCCAAGAGCTTTCTTTAGTATTTACAATACAGGGAACCTCAGAATTTTGTAATTTTTTATTTTCAAAATTCCCTTAATATGGAGGAAATAGAAAATCATGTATGAGATGAGTCTGAAATATAAAATATTTGCCTCATTAAAAACAAAACAATAATCTATCCAACAACTTTAAAGACCCAAAAGAGCTTAAAGTCGATGGATTATAGATGCCTTAAAAACCTAAAGAGGGCTCTTAAAATCATGTTTACTCAAAAACATACACATTCTTTATTAACCATACAAGTGAGACAAAATCTCAAATATTTCTTGGGAAAAGTAACTGGCCAACTTTGCTTTATTTCACTCAGGGGAATTAATTAGCTGCCACTTGCATAAATAATTAAAATAACTGCTCTTACAATTCTATATATCTTTCAATTTCACTACTTGTGACAAAACATAGCTAACCATACTGAAAATTCACCATCTATAAACATAAAAGGCAATTTCTGTCTGGTTGTTTGTTTGCTATGCATGCCCAGACTATGAAAGCTAGGGCTACCAAATTTTTACCACAGACTCACCTTCCCTAAGGAAGGTTTTAGTCAAAATCTAAAATTCAAGAGCCATTTCTAAAGGGGTCATAGCTCCTCTTTTTCATACCCCTCATTTTTTACAACTTTTGGAGTTGACAGCTACGGCTACCAAATTTATACTATAGAGTCACCTTCCCCCACTGAAGGTTTTAGTCAAAATCTAATATTCAAGAGCCATTTCTAAGAGGGTCTTTAGTAGAGTTTTCATTTGATCTTCTTTACTTCTTTATTTGGTTTGGTTTATTTTATATCCTTTATCATTTCTTGCTTAATTATTATTATTTGTTTGAGTCTCTCAGGAGTGTTTAAATGAGACGCAGTGTAAGTTTCTTCCCTTCATTCACACTAGAATGATATAGTCAGTTACAAGTTCAACAATGAAAGACTATGAATCAATTTGAAGTTCTGTTGACAGCAACTGATCTAGCTCTGGGTAGCTGACCTACTTTTGTCACGGCTGTGCGGCGGTCCTTTCTTTTTCCAACTGGTGCTCTCCTTCGCAGGGATAAGCTTTTTTGTCCCGCCTGTTGGTCATTCATATTGGTTGTAGATTATCTAACGCCATCCTTAGGTGTGATGGACTGACTCAATTCCTTCCCTTGTGGGTGAAACTACTAATGACATCACCGGAACTGTCGAATTTCCAGCGAGTGTAAAGGTCATGACACAGGTGAAGATTTTTATAGGAGGGGTTATTTTAAAACTTTGCATGTGTTATGGCTACTGTTCAAGACTCTTCCTATGACTAATTCTCTCTCTCTCTCTCTCTCTCTCTCTCTCTCTCTCTCTCTCTCTCTCTCTCTCTCTCTCTCTCTCTCTCTCTCTCTCTGCCTTGTTTCTCTCTCTCTTTTACAGTGGTACCTCGAGATACGAGTTTAATTCGTTCCAGAACCGAGCTCGTAAGTCAATCGGCTCGTATCTCAAACGAATTTCTCCCATTTAAAATAACTGAATTCAATTTAATTCGTTCCGGACCTATGAAAAATCCCCAAACCATTGTAAATTATGAATAAAGATATGTTTTTAAATAACAAATAAACATGTCTAATTTAGCATAATAGTCTTACTTTGGAGACAGACGAGTGCGGCTAACGAAGGTGAACGGCAAGGAGGAGGGAGGGAGGAAGGGATGTAGGCACTCTAGACACGTACGTAAACGGCACTTTTTTAGAACTTAAAACTATTTTTGTAACTTTAAAACTAAAACTACACTTTCCTTATTTCAAATGAAAGAAAAAACTTAAAACATTGCACTTAACTTTAAACTTAAACTAAGTTTAACATTTACGTAAATTTAATTATCACTTGTTTTTGCCTTCTTGGCTGCACTTTCTGTACTTTCACTCGCAGCTCTTTTCAATAAAAATGTATCCAAAGAACTTTGCTTTTGCCTGCCTTTCAAAATGCTTCGAAAATGTGACAAACAAGTGTCATTAAAAAGCGCTGAAGCAAGACCAGTTGCCACTTTTTCTGGGTGTTTCTTTTCAATGAAATTTGACAGCTTTTCCCACATTGCCAGCATGTCTTTAATTTCACCTGTAGAAATCACTTCCTCCGGCTCTTCCTCCTCCTCACTCGTGTTAATCTCTTCCAGAACCTTCATGTGTTGCATCATCTGCAGCTCCTTCAACTCCTCAGTTGAGAGTTCCTCCTCATGTTCTTCGACGAGTTCGTTGACGTCACCCTCATCTACCTCCAGACCCATCGACTTTCCGAGAGATACAATCTCCTCCAACTCTTCTTGCTCGGTCTCGGGCTCAAACCCTTCGAAATCTCTTTCTGCAACAGCACCAGGCCATACCTTTTTCCATGCAGAGTTCAACGTTTGTCTTGTTACCCCTTGCCATGCCAAGTCAATGATACGTAGACAGATCACGATGTTGTAGTGATCTTTCCAAAACTCTCGAAGGGTTAGATGTGTTTTCCGTCACTTCAAAGCAGCAGCGGAACAAGTGCTTCGTGTAAGCTTTTTGAAGTTGGAAATGACCTGCTGATCCATCGGCTGTAGGATTGAAGTTGTATTGGGTGGGAAGTAGAGAACTTTGATAAACTGGAGCTCCTCAGAATATCATCTTCAAGACCAGGTGGGTGGGCTGGAGCATTATCAAGGATGAGCAATGCTTTCATCATGAGTTTATTTTCTTGCAGATACGTCTTCACTGCAGGGCCAAAGACAAGATTTACCCAGTCAGTAAAAAACTGCCGCGTAACCCATGCCCTAGCATTGGCGCGCCACATAACGTGCAATTTTTTTTTCAGTATCTTGTGCGTCTTGAAAGCTCGAGGATTTTCCGAATGATAAACTAGCAGTGGCTTCACTTTACAATCACCGCTAGCATTTGCACATAATGCAAGGGTCAGACGGTCCTTCATGGGTTTATGGCCTGGCATCATCTTCTCCTCTGCTGTGATGTAAGTCCTCCGTGGCATTTTCTTCCAAAATAGGCCCGTTTCATCGCAGTTGAACACCTGTTGCAGGATGTAGCCTTCCCTCGCAACAAGCGCAGCAAACTTTTGGATGTACGTATCGGCTGCTTTCACATCTGCACTCGCAGCTTCGCCATGCCTCACCACTGAATGGATGCCAGTTCTCTTCTTAAAATTATCAAACCAGCCATGGCTTGCCTTAAACGCTTCTTCTGATGCCTCTTTAGAAGTTGATGCTTCTTTCTTCACTAAGTCGGCATAAATACTCCGTGCCTTCTCGCATATTACCGTCTCCGTCACTGTATCTCCTGCCAACTCCTTCTCTTTCACCCGCACGAGCAGAAGCTTCTCCATTTCCTCGTGGACATTTGTCCTTAATTGGGAAAGAATTGTGGTTCCTTTTGCTGGTGTAGCACTCTTGATGGCATCCTTCTGCTTCAATATCGTACAAATTGTCGATGTACTACGGTCATAGATCTTTGCGAGTTCAATCACTCGTGCGCCACGCTCATGTTTTTCTATTATTTCTTGCTTTAGTTCTATCGACATCATCCTCTTCTTCCTGTCACCATTGTCCTTAGCACTCACTTTCTTCGGCCCCATGATAATACACAAAAAAGTTCAGTAATCACGCAAAAATCAAGCAAAAAAGAGTACAGCGCACAAGATACACTTTGATTCAAGCGGGTAACACGTGCGAGTGAGCGAGAGATGCTCTCGGATGATGCTCGACCCTGCGCGCCAACTAGCGGGACGCTCCGGAAACACGGCTCGTATCTTGAACGAAAATATGGCCCGAGCTCCGGCTTGTATCTCAAAAAACTCGTATGTTAGGCTGCTCGTATCTCGAGGTACCACTGTATATTTACGGTATTCCTTACTGACATTCTCCTAGCTATCATTACACAAACCCCTCTTTTTCATACCCCCTAACTTTTTTACAACTTTTGGAGTTGACAGCTACAACTACCAAATTTTTTACCATAGACTTCCCTTTCCCCCAAAGAAGGTTTTAGTCGAAATCCAAAATTCAAAGGCCATTTCTGAGGGGTTATAACCACTGTTTCATACCCCCTAATTTTTTACAACTTTTGGAGTTGACAGCTGGGGCTAGAAATATTTATCATACATCCCCTCTCCCCAAGGAAGGTTTTTAGTCAAAACCCAAAATTCGAGGGCTGTTTCTAAGGGGGGATCATAACCCCTCTTGTTCATCTGTCATTTTTTACAACTTTTGGAGTTGACAGCTACAGCTAAAAATTTTTTTACCTTAGACTCTGCTGCCCCCCGCTTTACCATGAAGGTTTTAGTCAAAATCCAAAATTTGAGGGCCATTTCTAAGGGGGGTCATAACCCCTCTTTTTCATACCCTCTCATATTTTTTTACAACTTATAGAAGTGTTTCTATAAGTACAAAAAGGCTCCCCACAATATGTGGGCCATAAGAAACCCTCTTTAGTTAGGGGGCTGCCCATCCTGGGAATGGGGTCACAAGGGTTTCTCACAATATTAGGGGGCAGGAGGCCTACGCCCTTTGACTTACCGACCAGGGGATAAGGGGGCCGTAGCCTCCTACCTCAACCTTGACAGCAGGGGAGGTGCAAGCGCCCCCCTTTGGGAATTAGGGCCCAAAGGGTCAAAGATGGGCCTACTGGATTCAAATTTGGTACCGTGAGTTAACATAAATAACTACAATTGCATTTAACATCAGCTATAAGCTGTGTTTTATTAAGGGCCGTTTAAAGGGGCCTTCATGATGAAAATCTTTCCAAAGCAACCTGTTGCAACATCTATGTGCCTACTGTTGGCTGGTGGTGCACGACTGAGCTGGTCAAAATGATTGGTTATCAATGTAAGGATAATTTACGAGATATTACCTCAGTGAATAGTCAATCTGAAAACAAATTATTCTCAAAGCATTATTAATATTCATGAACTAAAAATTCATCTATCTTGATTATGACTATGCAATAATGGGATTTGCACCCTGCAAATAGGTGAAATTATCATGGATCATTCATAATACAGAGGGATACCCACTCCTTGCAAATCACTGATAACTTCCCTACAAGTTTTCTCTTTATTGGATCTAAATTCCCCCCATTTATTCTGATTACTTCTGCACTTACACACTCACTGCCTTAGTTCCCATCTGATCCACATCCTTATCTTTCCCTTTATGCACGGATTAACTTCCTCCAAAATGAAATTCAAAATGTAAACGACAGTTCTTACCAGTCATGAGCATGATTTGGTCCAGCGGCTTCAGATGGGGGTAAAGGTGACACTAATCTAGAAACTTGCAGCCATACACCCTGATATAGGTCCTGCAAAATATAATTCACATTTCTGAATACTGATCAATTCTTCTCTCCTGTAGTTGAAAGAGAGAGAAAAAAAATCTATGGTAAATGTACCATGCACAAAGTTCACAGACAGATGTATATAAATAATTGCTAACTAAATATCTATTTCTTCCATGTACAGTGGACGCCCTGTAATTGCGGGGGTTGGATACCACAACCACCCGTGAATACTGAAAATCCACGATATATTTTAACCCCTCTAAAAATGCTTATACCTGTGTATTTGAACAGCTGAAACACCAAATACCCCTAAAAATGTTAAAACTGCCTATTTTTATGTTCTTTTTGTGACTAGTAAATACATTTTTAATGACAAAAAATGTATTTAGTCACAAAAATAACATCAAACTACAGTATTCAGTGAATTTTTTTCTATGAAAAAGTCAGCAAATTGCCAATTTTCAGAGATATATTGAAAAAATGCTTCACAGAAAAATCCGCGAATAACTGAATCCACAATGACCAAACGGTGAATAAGCGGGGGTCCGCTGCGCCAAGACTTAGTAATTTGTCAAAATCAGGTTATAAACAGACTATAAGTTCTTAAGACTAAATTAGAAGCAGATCCATGTATCCAAGCCCATAACCTATTACATGTATTAGTAGAAACATTACCTTGAGTAAATACTGAAAATCCGCAATATATTTTAATCCCTCTAAAAATGCTTATACCTGTGTATTTGAATAGCTAGAACACCAAATACCCCTAAAAAGGTAAAAAACTGCCTATTTTTATGTTCTTTTTGTGACTAGTAAATACATTTTTTGTGACAAAAAATGTATTTAGTCACAAAAATAACATCAAACTACAGTATTCAGTGAATTTTTTTCTATGAAAAAGTCAGCGAATTACTGATTTTCAGAGATTTATTGAAAAAATGCTTCACAGAAAAATCCGCAAATAACTGCATCCACGACCATACGGTGAATAAGCAGGGGTCCACTGCACCAAGACTCAGCAATTTGTCAAAATCAGATTATAAACAGACTATAAGTTCTTAAGACTAAATTATAAGCAGATCCATGAATCCAAGCCCATAACCTATTACATGTATTAGTAGAAACATTACCTTGAGTAACATTAAAGTCGACCCACAGCATGTTGCTACTAAAATGCAAATGGAATATTACAGACCACAAGTGCACTTTTAAAAGCTCAGAATATTCCATTACACCATACTGGCCAACAATAACGCTCGACAGTTACAATATCATATCCAAATTATTCTTTATTTGTAGAGATATTCGAACATGAAAGCTTATCTAATTAAGTTGGGATAATAAATTATAACCACTTATTGAGCAAACTAATCCTTCTGAAGAATGATCTCTGATGCAGATTTGTAGTGAATGGACATTACAAAACTAGGATATGGGTACCAGAGGAAATCACAGGATACGCACCTGACGAGTTGTTGATGCATGGCATGGAACAACGAGGGGTAACCCAAATAAACTAGGCCTGGTTTTTTGAGATGATAAGAAGTATACCTCTTGCCGCATCTGAATCAGAATAGGTTCAGTAAGACACTGATATACAGGGACTGACCAAGTCCTGGTGAAATAACAACATTACACTATGCATAAAAAAAGAAATAGTAATTAATGCTGTACATATCTGTTGAGGCTATATTTATGCTGTTGAGCATCATGATTTATATAATGTTTAAACTGTAATGTAATGTTTAAATTATTCTTATGTAAGGTTTAAATTACCCCTTTCTCTGCTGAACTGTAAAGATGAAAACAAACTAGAATTTATTACTATTGTTAATTTAATGTTTCTCAAAAAGATTCTGAGGAGAGTCAGTGAGTTTATTTTTACATACTTAAAAAGCTTAGGTTGAAACAGCTTGAAAAAAATTAGATTTTGAGAACAAAACTTAAATAAACTTCAAAGTCCACTCTCCTTGACATGTATATTGTCTCCTGATAAATACAAAACTCACCATTTTTCTGTGGAAGGCAATAATAAATCCTTTTTGAGTATTTAAGAGATCGTTGTCATGCTGAATCGATGAAGAAGTGGAAGAAGCAGGTCCAGAGGAGTTTGACGATAGACTGCTACTACCGTCTTTCCACTGGATGGGAATACTTACAGATGATTCCTATAATATAGAAAGTGAGGAGAAAAAGGTGCTCAATGCTTGTAACACTAATAGTTAAACATATTTTCCGCATAAATTTCCAAACTATAATCAACAACAAATCTCATGGAAATTAATCAGTTATAAAAATACTGTCAGATAATTTTCAATTAAATTATTATAAGATTTTTCAGAGGGTATAATTTATAGATATACTCTAAACTTTTAAACAAGACAAATCCTTCAGGCCAGCTCTGTGGTCTGGTTAAACTAATTCATAATAATAATAATAACAATGCTGGAAACAGACCTTCTTTCAAACATGTTCTATTGAATATAATGGCAGAATATACAGAATTGATTTTATACAGAATACTTTAAATTCTTCTAATGACTTGCTTTTCTGGCACACTAGTATTTCTAAGCAGCTGTCTGATGTTCATCATGCTTTCAGTCATCAATGGAATTACGGGATTGCGTTATTAAAGACCACGGGTCAGAGACAGGCTAAGAGTCAGCAACAGGTATTCATGTGTGTTTCTAAGGTTGGAAACAGGCCATAGTCATCAGGGTTCAATCCTGAAAGAAATACAAGAAATGTGGATTGACCCCTGACAACTACGGCCTGTTCCTGACCTTCGAGACACACCTGAATACACATTGCTGACTCTTAGCCTGTCCCTGACCTGCTGTCTTTGACAACACCAGCCCAAAAGTCCCTTGATGACCAAAAGCATGATGAACATCAGTCAGTTGCTTAGAAATACTTGTGTGCCAGAGAAGCAAGTCATTAGAAGAATTGAGTGAATTTTGCATAAAATCAATTCTGTAAATTCTGCCATTATATTCAATAAAATAATATAATAATCCAATATTATTTCTGTATATGAGGGACTTCTGATCTTCTTTTACTCCTATTTTTAGTGGAAAAAAAATCTGCATATACAAAGACCGATTGTGGATTTGTGCACTAACCTCTGACTTGATAATAGCAAATAAGCAAATAAGCAATTTCTAGGCTTCTTGCACATTCAAAGAGCATGTTATAATAAAAACTCACAAATTCACTAACCTGTTGTGACTGAATTTGACTAGATACTAAACTTGACTTGCTGCTAAAGACACCAAAGCCTGGCCCCGAAATATGACTCTCATTTGTACCGGTACTCTTGGTGGGACTGCTAATTCCTTCTGTTAAAAAAAAAAAATGTATGAGTGCTCTTAAAATGAATTACCATTCCTCATGTACAGTATACAAGTTTTTCAAGTTAAACCTGGCACCTGATCAGTGTACCCTTCAGGAAAGAGCAATTAGAGCTAGATTTGTTATTCCCAATAGGGATTGGTGCAGCTCTATCAACACAGTCATAACAGTAAAACTGAGTCTTGCTGAACAAGAATCTCAGTGCACCTTATTCATATAAGCATGCAACACCTCAGTGAGTTACTCCTGGATAATCATCAATGTTAACATCTCTGCAGTCATGTGCACTGGTAAAATAAAAATTTTTAAAATTAATTTGTATTTTTCATGGCTAAGAAACCTTCGGTCTTAACAATAGGATAATCTAGTGCCAGCTGGTGCTGGTCACCAACCGAGCTTGGAACCTTGTGATGCTCCAGTCTTTCTTTAACCACCTTGAAAAGTTGACTTTCACTTTGCTCTCCTTCCTCCAAGCTGGTTTTTTACCTAAACCTGTGGTTTGATTCATGTTTATCCAGCCCAGAAGTTCCGTGGACATCAAAGTTCTTAGACGGCCTTCCATAATTCAAATGTTGACCTCCCTTTGGGTCAGATGCAAGTTGCAGTAGATGTACCTCATGCCTTTTCCTCTGCTTCGTCATCGGCTGTGTTATGTGTAATGCTGGTCAATCTTCCAAGGGGATATTGCCCCATCAGGGAGAGAGGGACCAGCTACATTTTGTTCTTTAGCATTTTACATTTGTTATATTGAAGATATTTTGAAAAAATTTGTTTTATGATATTAATTTTTTATGTGCCTTCAATTTTCTGGGAATGTGCTAATGTTTTAATCTTTCAGAATTTATGTGTTTCGGGATGTTTGAGACATTAGGGGTTCTGTTGGGCAGCCATCAACGGACCCAAGGAAAAAGTGTCCAAGGATCTGTGCAATATCCTTCAGGAAAAAGAAGTGAACGTGGTCTGTTGAAGCCAGGAACCAACATCCAAAATCCTATGAACAGATAAGTTCTTCTTAAATGCCAGAGAGGAACTCATTCCTCTGATGTCATCTGCTCTTGCCTGCACTGACTCTGTGACAAAACTAGAAGGTGAGGAATATGCCTGCTTAATCACCTCACCACTTCTAGCCTGAACAGTCTAAAGATAGGAAAAATTACCTGAAGTCAAAGAAAATTTAGCACATAATTTTTTATTATACAGTGTTTAAATCTTCAAGTCAGTGCTACCATTAGGTTCAATACTACCAACTAGTTAATCTAATGTCAGTACCATTTTGGTGCTGAGACGAGTTTCAAATTTCAACTGAAACTACCAGTACAAACAATGAAAGACCCCATAAATAAGACCATATAGGAGATGTCTTAAATCAAACCTAACACCCATAATCATCAGAATTTTCAATTTTCATCATAAACAATTAAGCCTAGGATGTTGCAATGTGCATGATCTTAGATGTACACATAGACATTCATTCAAATGCTTCCATGTCACCAAAAAAGGTGACACTAGTTATATCATACATAGCAATTATATCTGATTTTATGAATAAAATACACACACCACCAAATGCGTTTCAAACAGCCGTTTGTATAGTGAATTATTTGTAAGTTGGTTCCTGTACTCTTCTTGCCTACGTAAGTACAGTATAATATAAAATCAATACAGTATGTACTGTACATTTTTTTCATCCTAGAACACAATAGTACATAGTACATACAGTACTGTATCTACTACTAAAGAATGGGTGTGCAACAAAAAAATTTTAATGGGTGGCAAAGGGGAGCACTCTGAACATAATTTTAATTTGCAATACCATTTGTTTGCATCTCTGAATGTTTGTAAGTAGGGTGCTGTCTGAGGTGACAAAATACATCATCTTACCAGTTAAGCAAGGAGAGCTGTGGTGGGTAGAACGCTGAATATGAGTGAAGACATGACGATCTCTAGCACTACGGCTTGCTGCTCGAACCTCACTGGTGTGAGAAGAGGAGGGTGAGGGGAGCTCGTAACCAAACAGCACCGTGCCAGACACAGATCTTACCCTGCCATCATCCATATGTATACACTGGCAAAAAAAGTTGTTTTTTTTTAAGCTCTAATGAAAAATGTCAGCATTTTAAAATGCCCTAGTTCATAAATAACTTGTCTGTTCTAAAAATAATGTATCCATAATTATTTTCCAGGAAAATCTACTTAGAAAATAATAAGACTACATATATAAAGTTCAACTGCTCTTACAATCAATTCATAACAAGGTCTGTACTACAAATTGCAGCTTACTTCACACTCAAACATAACAACAACCACTAACAAATTATAAAAATTAGTTCAAAAACCACCTAAAATGAAATCTTCACTGAAATGTAAAAAAATATATATAAAATATATTTGTAACATTTTTGATAAGTAAAAAAAGAATAGCCACCTTTATCTGAGCATTTGCAAGTTCACTGAGCATTATTTGGTGTGGTGGTATGCCTGTGAGAACAAATAACTGTTGCTTCACATCCAGATATCGGCCTTCGCTGTTTAACCTCAGCCCATATTTCACAGGGACACTTCCATCAAGTTTGATGACTGAAATGACAAAATACACATGTATTATAGAAACAGAAACATCTTTTAAGTATTTGCTATCTCAAGCCAGTCTATGATTTGCCAACTTGTCCTCATGAATTTGTCCTCATATAGGCCAACAATGACAAATTTTTTAATTTTATTTTTCATAGATAACAAACCTTTGGTCTTAACAATAGGATAATGTTCTTGCACCAGCTGGAAACAGTTAAAAAACAACAAAAGATTGTAAAGCAAGGAATCTGTGGCATCCGGAAGCTGGTCAGCAACCAGGCATAGAACCTTGGGCGCATCAGTCTTTCTCCCAACCCAGAAAAACAGACAGAAGCGGCTAGAGGTGGGCAGTAAACATTAGGATCTCAGGTTTATTAGCTATGAAAAATACAAATTGATTAAAAAAAATTTTATCTGTTCATACACAGAACAAACCTTCGGTCTTAATAATATAATAGACTTATACTTGGAGGGAGGTACAAGCAGTCCCCAGTTTCAGCGGACGTGGTTAATGGTGATCCGGTTTTATGGGGCTTGTCTAGCACCATAAAATTGGCGATTTAAGGTGTGATAATGTGCCGAATTCCAGTAACTGGTGCCATAAAGCACCAATAATAGAGTTGTGACGCCATAACATAACTAACAAAGGCACCATTAAAGGGCTATCAGCGCCATATATATGACTAGATTCATTGCAATCCAGGAAGATAAAGAAAACTTTGCCTGTTCAAGCAACACACCATGCAAGCCACAGGGGTTTGTCACCACTCCTTACTCCCCTTGCCAGAGAGAGGAGTACTTGCTACTGAATAGCAGATTTGTCTATTGTTGTATAGTAACAACACAAACCCCCACCAGTATAACCACTGTACTCACCTGTATCAGACCAATTCCAGCATATGATGTATCTATTCTTTGACCCGCCCATAGGAAGAAGAAAGGACAAAAGAGAAAGAAAGAGGTCAGCCAACTCGCTCATTCTCTCTTCCACACAATCATCTTAGGTAAGACAAACTGTCCTGTCAGGGCACTGGATGAGTTACACCACTGGATCCAAGGGAAGTGTCCAAGGACCTGTGGGCAATGTCCTTACAGTAAAAGGAAGTGAACATGGATTGCTGTAGCTAAGAACCGCTCTCAAAGTCCTATGAACAGACAAGTTCTTCTTAAATGCCCAGGAGGGACTTATACCTCTGACGTCATGTGCTCTAGCCTGCACAGTCAGTGACAGAAGTAGTATGTGGGGAGTAAGCCTGTTTAATTCCCTCAAGTAGCCAGAATGAAATCGTGTTCTTGGACAATTCCCTTCTGATCCAGCTTGTGCTATCAAAACGTCTACAGCACCTAGGATTATGTAACAAGTCCTCTTTAGATGGCATCACAGTGCTCTGATGGGACAAAGCTAGAGCTCTTGTGGATCACTGTCCACAAAGTCATTCAGTGAGGGAACTGAAAATGAGGGAAAAATGTCATCATGCACTGAGGGATTCTGGGTCTTAGCCACAAATTTCGGGACAAATTTGAAGGCCATAGACCCCCAAACCCTGGTGTGTTTAACATTACAACTTAGGCCATAAAGCATCCCAACTCTTTTTGAAGTAGCCAAGACGCACAGAAAAACTGTCTTTAGAGTCAGATCCCTGTCTGATGACTGACGTAGAGGCTCGAATGGAGCTAGAGTGAGACTTCTCAGGATGAGAGAAAGACCCCACACAGGAGGCTCAAGTTCTCTTGGTGAACAGGACTGTTCGAAACTCCTGAACAAGAAGTAGATTTCCCAAGATGAAGAGATGTCCACACCTTTCAGGCACAAAACCAAGCCCAGGCTCGCTCTGTAGACTCTGACAGCTGAAACAGAAAGATCTTTCTCAACCCTGAGGAGGATCACAAAATCTGCTATCCGCTGAACAGAATCTGAGTGGAGAGAAACTCTGTCAACGACACCAATCACAGTAGACTACCCATTTCCCCTGGTAAACTGCTGATGAAGACTTCCTGAAATAACCACGCATCTGGCCCAACTTTTGAGAAAACCTCTTGCTTGGAGGAGATACTTGATAGTCTCCAGCCATGAAGAGACAGAGAGGGACTCTATTGATTGGTGAAACCTTTCCACATGAGGTTAGCAAAGTTGTTACCAAGGGGGAATTTCTCTTGGAACTTCTGACAGCGGAGACAAAGTCCAGGAACAAATCCGCTTGGGGCGAAAGAGGCGCCACCAAGGTCATCCTGAGATTTTGAGAACTCATTACTCTGTTCAGAACTAGATGGATCAGGCAGAACGGAGGGAAGGCACACACCTTTAGATTGTACCAAGGATGTTGCAAGGCATCCTTTGCTAGAGCAAGAGGATCTGGGGCCAATGAACAGTAAATCTCCAGCGTCTTGTTGAAGCAAGTGGCAAAAACCTGTCCACCACGTCCTGATGCAAAGACCACTCCGTGTCCAGAATTTGGTTCTGACAACTCAGCTTGTTGGCCACCACATTCCTCTTGCCTAGAATGTACCTGACAACGAGACTGATGACCCTCTACTCTCTCCCAGAACTCCTGCAGACCTAGGAAAGCTGCTTTCAACTCCAAAATGTTGATGTGAAGTAGCTTGTCCTTCGCACTCCAAACACCTGAGGCAGAGATCTTCCAGTTGAGAACCTTAACCGTCAAATGAGGCATCTGGAGGGGGTGAATGCAGAAGGATCCCCACCATGAGATTCTGGTCGTCCAACCACCAACAAAGGTATTTTCTCACCTCTTCTGACCGAGGAACTCTCTGTAGAGGGGAAACCCACCTTGACACCAGAATTCCTTCAGTCTCCACTGTAAAGAGCAAAGGTGAGGGTAACCATGAGGTCCCAGCTTCTCCAGAGAGGCCAAAATCCTGAGAAGGATCTGCCACTGGTGAGCTGGCTGTTCCATCTGTGACAGGAAGGAACGTGTCACCAACCTGAACTTCTCCAACCTCTGGGGAGAAGGAAAAACCCTCGACGCTGCTTTATCTATATCCATACCCAGAGAGAGAGCTCTCGGGCTGGGACCCAGGTTGGACTTTTCCAGGTTTACTACTATGCCTAAATCCCGACAAAACTGAAGGCGGCGATCCCTGTCTTGAAGGAGTTTTTCTCTGGAGCTTGCCAAGACCAGCCAAGCGTCGAGGTACCTCAATGGCAAATCCCTTGACCATGATCCCACTATGAGACTAGGGAAAAGACCCTTGTGAACACCTGGGGGGCCGTAGTCAATCCAAAGCAAAGGACCTTAAACTGGAAGACTTGCTCTCCCAGGCTGAAGTGAAGGAACTTCCTGGATGAAGGGTGGACTAGAATCTGAAAGTAAGCACCTGAAGTTCAAGGCTAATGACAGCAATTTCCAAGTGCTTATGTATATTAAACATCCTTATTCAACCAGCAAATCTTGAGTTAGAGGATTCTGGTAAACATGAGTGAAAATACCTGTAAAATGCTTAACAATCCAAGCAATATTTAAAGGTCAAAATATAAATAGATCATCCAACTAGAAAGAATACAACCATCTCTAGTACGTATAAAGAACATACATGTCCTGATTAGCAAAGAATTCCAACCTATGGCATCACAGCATTATACAAAATGTATTCATAAAAAAATTCCAAAACAATGAAAACATTCTAAATGGGTAGATACTGGCTTTTCATTTATCATAAAACTTCCACAACAAAAAATTGCATAAAAACATATCCAATTATACAGTTGCTTACCTATGACTTCTAGGTACACAAAACTTTCCATGGGTAACTGTAGTGTTAAGTAGGTGAAAGGATCAAACCGCACACTTTCATTGGCACACACTTTACAAGTAACTTTACTCTTCAGCTGTCCATGAAAGAGATCTACAATGATGGATTTGTTGCGTAGGATGTGGTTCTCCCAAGCCTGAAATGAGATAGATATTTGCAAAGCAGCTCTGAGTTTTCTACAACTTATGGAGACAATGTTAAATGTAAGGATTTATATTCATAGTAAGTGATAGTAAATTTGACATTTTTATAACAAAATAGTTTCATTTATATTTACCGAGTAATTATATTGCCTAAAGTTTC
>NC_061091.1:18122062-18134562 GCF_015104395.2 Macrobrachium nipponense
TATTGCCTAAAGTTTCACTCGCCGGCAGCTTAAGTTTTAAAATTTGTGGTAATGCTAGTTTGTGTAGGTTAACTGGCCCTGCCCAATTTCAAGGTAAAGAAGAAACAACACAAGGAACAACACAGCTAAGAGTCATCAATTGTTTTCTGCCCTTACATCCATATGAGAGGAGGAGGGAGGCCTTTGATTCATAATGACTTGGAAAGTATCGGTTCACTTAAGGTAGATTCTTGGGTGAGCCCTGTGCCTACGAGACATTTGTTTGGCAGCCTCTGAATGGCTGGTATTAGGAGGTAGGCCGCTCGCTCAGTGCCTCATTATTTTTATTTGTAGCTTAGAAAGCTAGCAATATGTTTATATTTCTTCATTTAAAGCTAGCAACATGTTTATATTTCTTCAATTAAAGCTGGCAATATGTTTATATTTCTTCATTTATCTCACATTTTGCAAAAGGTAGGAAAGTTTTTGTCATACCATAGGATTCGGTATTAATTGTACAAATAAACCATCTTTTCTAGAAATCAATAAGATAAAAGACAAAGGAATCACAATGAGTAAAAGTAAAAGAGAGAAGCATTTAATTCTGTATACCTGTTTTTACTTGGCATCAGATTTTGCATAATTATGCAATCAAGATAAAATAAAACTTGTGTTTTTATACAATAAATTCACCCTGAATACGTTGATGCTTTAAGGTTTTGGATGCGTGTGATATGTGATGAGAAAATGAGGAATATGTCTTATTACTTTGCATCCGTACTTGATTCAGCCTGAAAAGAAAATTTTACTTGGAAAAAAAGTCTGATATCTCTTTCGTTTGAAAATATATTCATATAAGAATGAAAATATATTCATATAAGAACATCAGAAACAATATGCTGAAACAACCTGATTAAAGCTTAGGCTGAGTTGAATAGTGCGAAGCCTGTCCATGAATTTGATTTCTTTGCTGGACTGAATTTCCCGCAGCCCACCTAGATCTGAGCTAACGATACCAGATGCATCCCTCTGATTATTATTATTTTTTCTTATCAGATATGTCCAGACATACTCACATATATGACATTGAGTGGAAAATGTTCTCAACAGTCATAATGGGAATTCCGTGTATTTATTGACAGAAAATATAATGACATAACGCAATAAATGTTGTCGAAACTGTAACTTCTTATATCGCTAATTGGCAACTCAAAGCTCTCGCTGAGATGACCAACACAACAGTGTCTTGCAGATCACGGTCTCTTGGCAATACTGTCAAACTTCAATCATTTACAGATGCAACATAAGATATTCTTCATTTTCCCTTCACATATCACACACATCTAAAATCTGAAAGCACCAGTGCATTCAGTGATTTTATTATAAAAATACATAAGTTTTACTTCCTCGATTGCATGAATGATGCAAATTCCGATGATAAGTAAAAACAGGTATAAAGAATTAAATGTCTCTCTCTTCATTTTTACTCGTAATTCCTTTGTGTTTTATCTTATTGATTTAAGGAAAAGATGATTTAGTTGTACTATTAATAACAAATCCTATCCTGTGCAAAGCATGAGATACATGAAGAAATATAAAAATATTGCAAGTTTTCTAAGCTATAGACAAAAATATGAGACATTGAGCGAGCTACCTACCTCCCGGTACAAGCCAATCAGAGGCCACCAACTAAAGTCTCATAGACACGGCTCACTGAGGAATCTATCTTAAGTGAGCCGACTACAGCAATGATACAATGCTTGTTGTTCCTTCCTGGTAAGAGAGCTATAGCAGGAAGATATTGCCTCTGGTCAGCACTCATCTTAACCATATAGGGTGTGCCGAAGTAGCCCTGACACACCTCTGCATTAGTGGTAGCTTGTAACATGAGATACGACCACTTGCTACCAAGCATACATATACACATAATTGGCCCTGCTCAGGGCGCAGTACCAACAAACCAATTGACCAAACATAACTACATCAAGTATCAAATTAACACCCAACCATAAAACCACCAAGACTGGTAGGTACTCCACGTACCTTAAACTCGACACTTTTGTTCAAGGCGATAGTGACAAGAAGGTTACAACACTTCCTGTGATTCATCCCCCAACACCATACCAGCCACTCATAACAGACCCTAGGAACTGGAATCTTCGTATGTAATTTCTATATCATGAAGATAATGGGTAATGAATATCAACTTGCACTTCCAATAAGTTGCTTATAAAATAGAGGGTAAGGATAAACTATGTCTGAAAGGCTAACGAAGTTTTAATTGTTCTTACTTCATGAGCTTTGGCTTTGATGGAAGAGGGCATCAACTTTTCTCTGTTCTATGGAGGTAATACACCTCAAGGCTCTTACTGGGCAATACTACATTGGTGGCTCATACAGGGCACAAGTTTTGCCTAGCTTTTTAGCCAAACAGAATGATGAAACATTCAAGAATTACTTTTAAGGCAATTATTATCAGCAGCTTGCAAGTGCCTATGCCTGAAAACACCATCCAAAAATTTAATTTAAAGGTAAAACTATTTACTGATGGCTTGCAAGTAATAGAAGGAGCTTGGTAACCAAAACATAATGCAAGTTTCAGTCTTAAGTTATGGCGCAACATTTGAGAATTACATTTAGGGAAGAAATACTATTGGTGGCTTGCAAGAAGCCTAGGTATAAACAAAAAGATTTTAGCTAATGGATTTACTTTCAAGGCAAAATTCTTTTGATGATTCAACTTATTAACAAAACAAGAAAACACTCACCCTGAGATTTCATGAAGATTACTACATTTATGCTTTCCATTTACACTACTGAAATCCATTAATATGATGGGAAAATAATGAATAAGCTGCTGCCAGCACTCTGTGTTTACACCGAGCCCCAGCAGGAACAGAATGAGGTTATCTACTAAAGTCGTTCCTAATATTCCTGCTAGTGGGCAGAACTAGTCACCTACACAGACATTTGATTTGTTACTAGCAAATTTCAAATTCAAGCAAGCTGCCATACAAGTGGAACTAACAGCTATAATTACTTGGCAAGTTACTTATATAAAAAACATAAGTAAGGCCTAACTAATTATTGTCCACCAGGTGAAATCAATAAGGAGTCTTAAGTACAGTAGTATTAAGATTAATTCACAATAAAAAGAGATATTATCATCATTCAGCAGATTAACCATGAATTGCTCAAATGTCTTTTTTCTTTGTAAAGACATCAGATCTTATTTACCCATGGAGGAAAGTCAATCCACTTATAAAAAATTCAACAAATTAATAAATATAAAATTTAACAAAAATTGCATTAAATATTGTCTACAGTTACATATGATAAATTTCATAAGCTTAGCATACAACAAACTAAGAATGTTCACAAACCATTATTAAGGGATTAACACATGACAAAGTTATCTCCATTCTTTGTTGTTCTATGCCCTATCTGCCTGAAATCCTACCAGATCATCCAACAACATAAACAGGAACCAATCTAACTCATTTCCAAAAATACACATATTGGTCAATCAACACTGGTCGAAATGCAAGCAAAGAAAATTTTCATAGTCGAAACGATGAAGCAAAGGCAATCACTACTGGATTATGGTAGGTTGAATACAACGTGTACAACTATTACAGTTTATCTTTATAGCTTGACTTGAATACACACCTCCTGTGCAACCAAAGTATCCGGTCGCCCTTCAGAGTCCTTCAGTTCAATGTAAGGCTTATTGTGAACTCTGTTTAGATCTTCGTGCAGACCATCTAATAAAAATGCAAGAAGTTCTTGGGAATCATGCTGCTGGAAACCTGTAAAATTACCGCTGTATTTCCCTATTGTCCACTGTTGAAAAAGAAATCCTTATTCAGTATCAAGTGACAGATTAACATAAAATTCAGTAACAAAATAATAAATCAATATATTGTAATACCTGAGATCAATGTACATAAGTTATTTCATATGATTTACATCAAGTATTTTATAAAATACATGAACTACTACTAGGAATTTTGACAAATCCATTTTCTGTGTACAGAGCAAACCAAGGGGTTAATCCTGTATTAACTGGTGTTATTAGATACAACTACACTTTCAATATCTACAAAAACTTACATATAATTGCTAACTAATTAACAATATTATATATAATATATTAACTAGGTAAAAAACTAAAGCAAAAATATTTCATACACCAGAGACAAGCTACCTTCTTTGAAAAGCATTAATTTCATCTCAAAATCAATAGAATATTGGAGCTAATATCAAGACCAACAAAAGAATTAAAATTATGCAATACAGAGGCTATGCTGAAGGGCTGTTGAGAACTCTATGCAACAGTTACTCCAATCTTCATCCATCTGATGATTTCTAAGCATAGTGATAAATTAAGCAATAAGCTATTATTTTAGGAACTTATATCAAAACACTTGCTTCATAATTACCATTACCATTATAGGAAGTAATTAAATAATTGTGATACCCTTTCTGACCTAATTAGTTACCTCCAAGATATGACTATGGATAGGATTCAAAAGGACAAATTTTTAATTAATTTGTATTTTTCATAACCAACAAACCTGAGGTCTTAACATTAGGACAAATAACTTTGCACCAGCTGGAAACCGTTAGTTAAAAAATTGTGTACGCAAGGGACCACTGGCATCTGTACTTGGTCACAAGTCATGTGGAGCCACCCACATACCCCTCTTAAACTTGTGACCCTGTTAGTTATTCTCCCAACCCAGGTTAGTTGTTAGAGGGATGGTTAAGACCTCAGGTTTGTTAGTTATGAAAAATACAAATGGATTAAAAATTTGTCATATGTTCATATATGAAACAAACCCTCGGTCTTAACATTAGGATAGACTTACTTTTGGTGGGAGGTAAGTACTATTAACCAACTGGAAGTCTGCCACCTTTGATCAGTTTTCTGAATAACAGTATTCTATGAAACAACTGACCAGTATTTCAGAATCTAAGATATATATGAACATCACAGAGTCAGACTTCTGGGTTTCTATACAATATAGATATTCTTATCTTCTAAGGAAGATAAGAACATCTGTTCTACTAACAAACCAATGTATCCACTTATGTAGGTTCATCATCATTCCTCTCCCCCTTGCTAAAGAGAGGAAAGTCTTGCTACTGATAGGTATCTTACTCTGATGATAACTCTCACAGTATGGATACTTCACTCACCTGTATCTTGTCCGTTCCAGGTTATACTGGTACTCTCTTCTTAGTGCCAGAAGTAAAG
This sequence comes from Macrobrachium nipponense, assembly GCF_015104395.2. Lineage (NCBI taxonomy): Eukaryota > Metazoa > Arthropoda > Malacostraca > Decapoda > Palaemonidae > Macrobrachium > Macrobrachium nipponense. The sequence continues at coordinate 18,127,302 of NC_061091.1, forward strand.
GAGAAAGAAATTTGAAAAGGAAAGAGACCAGTTATCTCATCTATTTCACATTCACATCATCTTAGACAAAATACTGACTGACTTGCCAGGAGTGCTGGATGAGTTACACAATTTGTTGAGTAGCCACCAAAGGACCCAAGGGAAATGTGTCCAAGATCTCTGGGCAACATCCTTTATGTACAGGGAATTGAAAGTGGTTTTTCGTAACAATGAACCATCTCTCAAAATTCAATGAACAGATGCCTTCTTAAATTGCCCAATATGAGTTAATTCCTCTAGACGTCTCGGGTTCTTGCCTTCCCGCCATCATCAGACTCTCATTTCTGTTGAATAGGACCCTTTAGCACTTCTTTCCTGATTCAGTCTGTCCCAATGAAAAGTCTTCGTCAACCAACATGTCAAAAAGCACAAGGTTCTGACAGAACCTCCCCATTAAGTGTCCAAGGAACTGTGGGTAAAATTCTTCATGTAGAATGTGAAAATGGTTTGATAGTCGTGAACCAACATTCGGGATCATTTTAAAATATGTTCTTAATTGCCAGAAAGGAACATATTCCTCAGATGACATTCCCTTCTGCATGACCCAAATTGGTACAGACTTGACAACAAGGAGTAGGCTTGCCTAATCACCTCAAATAATAAAATACATGGATATTTCTGACCACTCTTCCTTCGTTTGGCTTGTGTTCACCTAACGTCTACCATATTTGCGTTCCAGGTGATGGAGTCCTTTAGATAACCATGGAGTACTTTGACATGTCAAAGCCGACACTCCTGAAGGTCGCTAACACAACCTTGTAATGAACGTGAAAAAAACAGACATATCTCATGACCTGCGAGATATTGGCTCACTACCCTGATTTCTGGGGCAATTTGAAACTCTTGTCCCCCAACTACTCTTGAATGTACGTCTAAAGCCTGACCCGAGTACTCCCACTCTACCAAGGGCAGAGGGAAAACAGTTTCCCAAGTCAGTTTCCTGTAACATGACTTGATGTATGGGCTTGGTAGTACCCCAGTGAGTCTATTCCGGTACAGAGTATGTTTCCACGTAGTAGATCAGAGTTTCTTATGTGAACAAGCCAGTTCAAAGCTCTTGAGCCATCTGAATCGACATTCCAGACGACCTAATCACCAGTCAAATGTGTATCTCCATGCAGGCAACTACAGAGAGACTTTCCTATGTTCTGACGACAGATCCACAAGATCTTTGTCTACTGACAGAAAGCCTTGAATGGACAAACACCTCCTTTATAAAAGCAGTCACAGCAGAAGGCTCATTTTGTATATGTAGGACAAAGAACTCTGAAGTCGTCTTACATACGAGTTGATGCTCTGCCCATAAAATTTTAGAACTGTTAGTTTGAAAAATGATACTGGACAAAATCGAGACCTGAGATATTAATTCTACCTATTGGTGGTACCTCTTCTCCACAGGAACCTGGTAGAGAAGGTTGTGCTAAGATGAATCTTATCAGTCACTAATCTTGGGTCCTCCTCAAATACTGGAACCTATTCCTCTGTTCATGATATGATGGAACAGGTAGAATGGAGGGCCTGTGTAACCTCCAGGTTGTTCCCAGTATACCAAATGGAATCCTCGCCCTCCTTGAAGAGCGAGAACCCTGTAGTAGACAGGTCTTACATAGGTCTTCAAGTATACGGATGATATATGAAAACCCAAAGGAATGTCTTATAATAATATATTCTACTCAGACATGTCCTAATTAACCTGCTGTCCAAGGAATTACCCTGTTAAACAGGGCAGGGGTCACTGCCAAAGGAATGTTACTTTCCAACTGCGAAACATCCTATGCGGTGATCTGTTACAATGTACCAACATATGTTCAATATGTTACTGTCCAAAAGAGAAACCCTATACTGCCAGAAACCACCATGGTGCTATTCTTGAGCAACATAGCTCAGAATTGTACTCAACCTAACTTAAGCCAATCTCAAACTCTTGAAGAATGGGAAATTCCCAACCTTCCTTTTCCAGAATTCATGAAGTTTAGTGACCTGCTTCAGTAAACTGAAGCTCGAACCCATTAGCTAGACTAGGTTTAGGACTTCACGTCTTCAATACTTAGAAACTAGGTCAGGATGGAAGAGACCCATTCAAAGGTGCTAGGTTAGCCAAGCACCCAACCACTTTCACTAGGTTAAGTAGGTATGGTCAAGTTCGAACTGGCTAACTTAGTTTAAGTTGGCAAGACCAGGTTCAAACTGGCTTGGCTAGGTTAGACTAGGCTAATTCCTCTGCCACTTAGGCTAGGCTAAGTTGATAATGGTAGAATTACACTAACTAGTCTAGGGTAGGATAGACTAGCCTATTCTAAAATCTCAACCACTTAGTTTAGGGTAAAGTGGTCAAAGAAAGTTCGAACTAGATAGGCTAGGCTAAAACCACAACCACCTGCTAGGCTGAGGTGGTAAAAGTGTTCCAAATAGGTAGCCTAGGTTCTCGTCTATGCTCGGCTAAGCTAAGAACTTTACTAATCAGACCAAGCTAAGATAGCAAGGCCATGCTAAGTTGTCAACCCATTGTTAGGCTAAGTTGATACATGCATGTCAGAACTAGTTAACCCAGGCATTAGGCTAGGCTAACTACAAACTATACCACTCTGACTAAACTAAGATAGTAAATGCAGGTTCAAAAGCTATGACCTCAACCATTTGCTAGGCTAAGTTGGTACATGTATGCTTGAACTAGGGTACATGTATGCCCAAACTAGTTAGTTCGGTCAGGCTAGGCTAAGAACTACCACTCAGATTAAACTAAGATAGTAGAGGCAGATTCGGGCTAGCTGGGGTAGGGTACGAAATTAACCACTTGTTAGGCTAAAAGGTATGACTCGATTAGCTGGGCTATAGAATCCTAGGTTACAAGTGCACTACTTAGGCTTGGCTACCTAAAATGGTGAAAGAAAGAAGTTCCACCTCCTTTTGACTGAAGTTTTCTTCATGGTCTATACAGTAGGGCCTCGACAATCGCGGGGGATAGGGCCCAGAACCCCCCTTGATAAGTAAATACCCGTGCTATCCTGGTACCCCCCCTAAAAATTGCTTTAAACTGCCTACTTTAATAATTAACCCACCCAAGACCACTATTTCAATATTTATAACTGCCTACTTAAGTTCAAGCACCAAATATGTCTTCAACTATCACCTTAAACTAAATTCAAGACAAAGTTGTTCTTTCCTATTTTCAATTTCCCCTTCATCTGATCAGCAAACAAAAGTATATTACCTAACAATTCCTTTCTATTTTCATGATTTGGCTGCTGCACCAAACTAAAAGTACATAGTATATCTATTCTGTGAATGAACATATTTATGATAAAAAAACATGATTAAATGTAAAGATTACAGCACCCAACTATAATATTAATGTATAAACAGCAAAATACAGCAATAAAAATCTAGTTTTGTCTTTTGTTTACGTTTAGAATCAGCTGATGGACGTTTATTACTGAAGAATTATTTCTGAAAACAATTTAGTTGCTAAAAGAAACTAATTTATTAATGGAATTATTATTATTTTTAACTTTGTACATAATAGTTTATGATATTATGATACAGTAATTCATATTTCATTGAGAGAGAGAGAGAGAGAGAGAGAGAGAGAGAGAGAGAGAGAGAGAGAGAGAGAGAGAGAGATTGTGAGAGAGAGCGAGTTGAGAGAGAGCAGCAGCTGGGATGAGAGTAACTGTTGAATAGCTTGAGAGAGCAGCTTAGGACGAGCGTACTGTTACTAGCTTAGCTCGAGAATAACATAATGAAATTTGTATTTTAAATATTTTTATGGTGATAAGAAATGAAACATAGATAGTGATAAGATATTCTCTTGTAAACTGTTATAATGTGATAATCATTGAGTCAACTATAAAAGTTGTATTGAAGCAGTTTTGTAAATCACAGAAAGAATAAAAGACCATTTTGTTCTTTTATTACGATAATAATAGATCAGTATTATAGTTTTTCTGTAATAATAGATCAGTATTATAGTTTTTCTGTAATAATAGATCAGTATTATAGTTTTTCTGTGAGAGATTTTGCTATTTACATTCATAGTATTTGAAAATTTGTAAATGAGTGTATCCTAAAAATGCATTTAGTCATGAAAAGAAGAAGAAAACACAGTAATTAGTGAATCTTGCTCTATGATAAAATTCGCGATTTCGTTAATTTTCCGGGATATGCGTAGTATTTGGGCTCCACAAAAAAGTAAGTAAAGTGATTTATGACAGAATTTAGAGGATACTTACGTAAAAATACATCGGTATAACCACTATCACATTGTGTAAAGATAGTATGCACGAACGAGACTAGGTCTGGTGATGTCACGGTGGTCATACGTATTTTTTTCGTGGATGAATATACATTTATGATAAAAAAATAGTTACTGTACTGCTCAGAGTACCAGACTGTAATATTAATGTAATCACATCAAAATAAAGTAATCACTGCATGCTGTAAACATGTAAAGTGTATTTTTGTCTTTTGAAAAATGCATTCCCCAAGGAATTATTCCTTGAAGAGGCTTTTTATTATGAAGATATGCCAATAATATATAAGATATGCATTTTATTATGAATATAAGACAATAATATATAAGGTAAAATGGTTTATTACGTTTACGCTTTGTCGCCGATCGCAAACAACAATACGATAATCTATGACAATTATTGTTTGCATGACTGCAGTGTTCAGAGAAGTTTATTACGTTATCCCAAAACAATACTGAAGTTCGAATTGAAAATGAATGTTTTCCTAAATGTTATTACTACTGTAATTACACTATACTACTATTAACATTTTCTAAAAGGTTAAGAATGACAAAGGTGCTGTTAAGTGTAACTCAATGTTTACATTTCTGCTGGCCGCTCAACTACAAGTTGATGTCAATGATGTGGGATTATTCCATGAATAGGCATTATATTATGAAGATATGCCAATGATATATAAGGTGAGAATGGTTTTATTACCTTAATTGTCAGTTAATATCATAATGTGAATCTGTTCATGCATTTGTTGGTTATCGGAACCAGACGAGGCTTAGCCTACCACAGATTCATACCAGCGATATAGACTGAGAAGTGGTCCAAGGAAAAACCTGTGATTAACAGAATCCGTGATTGCTGATCCGCGACTAAGCGAGGCCCCACTGTACTCCAGTACCTCACTCAATAAAAAGGTCTGAATCTTAGTTTATGGATACCTGTAGAAACATATTCTACTCCCAACAAAAACTGTCTTGTGCGTTCAGAAACTGAAACGTGTTTCGTGAGTTATCGTTGAGAGGAATGGTTCTCCAGTATTTCACTGTAAAGGAACCAACCTATTGACTAAATATAACTACTTGTCTAAGAGTAGAAGTGTTTGGTCAATATTCTTATAGGAACGAATCGGATTGTAAAATAACGATCAAAATAAGGGAATTCTTCTTACCTGTAAAGCTTTGAAGTCTTGGGTCAACCCAAAGTCTGTTAATTCCCACAATGCTGACTATATGATTACTAGATGAATCCATTAACTGGGTTGTGATGGGCACAAACGTTGGTAGACAGCAGGTGATTGTGGCTGACGCACCTTCATTGCTCTTTAAACGTAAATGAGAATGTGGCACATCTCATTAACTATTGTGTGGGCCTTACGGGTATCACGCATTGCATGAATCATAAAACTATAGGCTAGATACTACAACCGTTCTCGTTCTCATAGTAACCAGTCACCATAGTTCTTACGAATGCTTTCTACGCCAGTCACCGTTTTCACAGTCACCTCCTACAACCGTCATAGTACTCATGGCCGTCATAGTCCTCATGGCCGTCATTGTCCTCACAGCTGTCATAGTTATACTCATTATAATTCTCATGGCCTTCACAGTTCTCATGGACATCATAGCTCTCATGGTCGTCAGAGTTCTTACAGTCGTTATAGTTCTCATGGCTGTCATAGTTCTTACAGCCATCCTGGGTACTTACGTCCATCATAGCTCTATGGCCGTCATGGTTCTCACAACCTAGGATATCACTGGACCGTTGACAACCTAAACGTCAACCGTCTAGAGTAGACTGAGCTAATAACTAGTTTGAGCTTTCTTCTTTGGAGGGATGTGACAGTCCCAGACTTGAAGACGAAGAAGAAATAATTCTTCTTCACTTATCTGTTAGAATACCCTTATTCCAAAATTTAACTGGAGCAAGCAACGGCACTGCCGCGGCTTATCCTACGAGAAAAATCAAGATCACGACAACAATTCACGCCTTCCGTCTCGCGTCTTTTCAATTTCCCTTCAAAACTTTCAAATTTCTCTATAAGTGCCTGCTCCTGAAACGAAAGCGTAGTTATATTGTTGTTACCGAAGATGAGAGGCTGGCAGCAGTAGGCAGTCATGACGTCATGACTGCCACCATTTTGATAGCGGTTTTGGCTATGATGTCATCACGCTGGATGGAAAGCGTGAGGTTGTTGATGGTACTCTTGAGGCCATGACAAAGAGACCCAAAATGCTGTGGCATTGTTACTTTTTACAAAGATGTGACAGTCCTGGCTCGAAGATGAAGAAATTCTCCTCCTCCTCTTGGCACACGGATCAGTCACGAAGTCCCTGATTCGAGCATTCCAAGCTTCCATCAGTTACTTGTTTGACATTCATAACTACTTCTTGTGCTTTCTTACAATAGGGATGTGACAGTTCTGGCTTGAAGATGGAGAAGAAACTATTCTTCTCCTCTAGAAGAAACTATTCTTCTCCTCTTGGCATGAGGATCAGTCATGAAGTCCCTGATTCGAGCGTTTTCCAACTCTTCACAGCCACCCTAGACCAAGCTTCCATCAGTCACTTGTTCGACATTTACAACTACGTACTTCTTGTGATTTCTTATAATAGGGATGTAACAGTCCTGGCTCAAAGATGGAGAAGAAACTATTCTTCTCTTGGCATGAGGATCAGCCACAAAATCCCTACTCTCCAACGATTGATTGGAGAGTGCACTAGCGTCAATGTCACTGAAGCTTATTGAAGTCTAAGCGGAAGGAGACGGCTTGCATTTTTTCCACTAGTATGTTTGTTATTTTTCCTAACGCTTGCAATTTCTATTAAAAACATGTCACCAAATCAGAAAGCGTAGTTGCACAGTACTCTTGTAAATCGAAGAAGCAAAATTGGAAGCACATCTCTGTGCAGGCCGCAGCTGTGACGTCATGGCGGGTGCCATGTTTATGACATCACTGAGCATTCTGAATGTGATGTCAG
>NC_061091.1:18142062-18227900 GCF_015104395.2 Macrobrachium nipponense
TAGGCAAGATGCTTTTTTGTCCAACTGGAGCCTGAGTCACAACAGAAAATGTTGAGCAGCCACCACAGGTCCTAAGAAGAGTGTCCAAGGATTTATGGGCAACATCCTGAAACGCCTATGACACAATATTGTTCTCCCTAAACAGGAGTGTCATGGCAATCTCCCTGACTTCTTCAGCTCTTGCTTGGACTTGAGGGAGGTCTCACTTGCTGGATAACCAGTGCATATGCTTGATCATCTCAGAGGCCAGAGAGATATGGTTTTCTTTGACATTTCCTTCTTGTGTCTTCCTGCACAATCAGAACTGCCCATACTTTTTAGATAGCACCCCACAGCTTGCATTGGACATGAGAGGATTTTGTTTAGATCATGAGGTCTCTAAGGAAGGGGATAAAAAATTCTCAAATCTCGTCAGATCCTGATGAAACTTGAAAATAGGACAAAGAGCATGGATAACTATGGTCACATATTACATCTGATGTCCGCTTCTCCTTTAGGCCCAGGGCACATAGGCTGTCCATACGCACAAAACACTTCTCGTGAGGGCAGACTTCTATTATTCTCTAAAAACAGTAATCCAATGGAAAATTTTAAAAATAAAAATAAGACACTTCGAAGCAAACTTCACCTATCCATCACACACACATTCAGTCACAAAAAACAGATCAGCAGCAGAGATGTCTGCTCTCTCTCTGGCAGCCAAAGGAAAAGTGAGAGAAAAAGTGTGTGTGTGTAGTGGGCACCTCACTCCTCACCTATATGCCATTAATTAACAAACCTGATGTCTTAACAATAGGATAATCTTCTAGCGCCAGCTGGAAACCAGTTAAAAACAATTAAAGACTGAAAAGCAAGGAATCTGTGGCATCTGGCAACTCATGTGTATGCGAAGTGGATGTTAAGCCCCGTACACACTATGCATCATGATGCTCGCAGTGTTAGATGGATGTGTTGAAAAACGGCTTTTTCAACACAAAGCAGCATCATTGTGTTGTTGGGGCCGAGCCATTTCATTGCGCAGCTCAGTGATGCACCAACGTTCAAAGGGGGAGGATGTCCACTCACCACCACCCGCCAAACCCCTTGGGAGGACAAGGACTAACACTACATTTTATTGAATTACTGAATGAACATCCATCTGTTTGGAACATCAAATGCAAGCATTACCAGATGAGAAACATCAGGAGTGCAAGCTTGGAAACCATAAAATCAGAGTTATCGAGTTTTGTAAACTGTACATTGCGGAATGAAGACATTACTAAAAAGCTGCACACCCTGAAGACACAATTCTACAGGGAAAATGTCTGCAATCAAAGCATCACAGAAGTCTGGAGCTCCGAAGTTATGGTGTTTTGATGAGCTGCATTTCCTGTAATAAAAAATTATTTGTGTACTTTGTACCTTATATTTGAACCTTACTTTCAAATAATCCTCCCTAAGGACATTATAGATGGCTTCACAGGTTTTGGGGATGATTAGACCGAGGCTCTGTTTTGAAATCCTGGTTGATTATTGGAGGCTTGCATACGATCCTCCAGCTGCAAGAACGAGCTCCTGGTGATATGCTGTCTCGAAAGCTGGTGTCCTGCTTACAAATATATGGTTCAATTTTTTTCCAACAATTTATAGAATGCAAGGATTGGCATTCTTGTGTATTTTCAAAGACTGTTGGATTTTCGACTTGTTGCTCCAAAAATATTTCATAGAAGCTTCCCTTCAGAGGTCGCCGAGAAAGCCATTGCTTACACCACAAGGTTCTACATTTCTTCCTCAAAAGTTTCTTTTTTGCCGCACACAGAGCAACTACACCCCACAGTAGTCTCCTGGCAAAGTACATCATTGGCAGACATCCTGCTGTTGAAAGCTGTACTGCGAGAACAAGTGAGCAGTGTTGCATTGGCCACTAATAATTTTTTTCAACACCACTACTGCATCACGTAGCTGATACATGATGGCATAGTGTGAACCATGCTTTAGTCACCGACCAGGCTTGGAACCTTGTGACACATCAGTCTTTCTTCCAACCCAGGATATGAGAGGGGTAGCTAGAGGTGGACAGTTAACATTAAGACCTCAGGTTTGTTAGCTATGAAAAATACAAACTGATTGAAAAATTTGTCATTTGTTCATACACAAAACAAAATTTCGGTCTTAACAATAGGATAGACTTATACTTGGAGGGAGGTACAAGTACCCTGAAACAGCTGGGTGTTCAGCCCACCTGACCACCCTTCCTAGAAGATCGAGTTCTAAAGAAGGGGGTCTGATCCCGTGAGAGAATAGATAAACAGGTATCTAAAAACTCAACCCTCTGTGATTAAAAACAATGAGACATGTCCAGATTCATTGCATTCGTGGAAGGTAAAAAGAACTCTGTCTGTTCAAGCAACAAACCACATAGGCCACAGGGATTTGTTACCACCACTACTCTCTCCCCTTGTTAGAGAGAGGAGTATGTGGTACTGAGAAGTAGATTTATTTATTGCATAGGAACAAACCAAATCACTGCAACCAGTATTGCTGCCACATTCACCTGTATCAGACCAGTTCCAGCTTATGACATGTTATATTTTTCAACCTGCCTGCTAGAAGAAGAAAGGATAAAAGAGAAAGGAGACCAGTCATCTCCCACACAATCATCTTAGGTAAGATACCAACTGTCTCGCTGAGGGCACTGGATGAGCTACATAACTTGATGGGCAGCCACCACTGGACCCAAGGAAAAAAAAAAAAGTGTCCAAGGACCTGTGGAGAACGTCCTTCAGGAAAAGGAAGTGAACATGGTCTGCTGAAGCCAGGAACCAGCACTAAAACCCTGTGAACAGACAAGTTCTTCTTAATTGCCAGAGAGGAACTCATTCCTCTGATGCCATATGCTCAAGCCTGCACAGACTCTGACAGAATTGTCTGGTGAGGAGTATGCCTGCTTAATCACCTCACACAGCCAGAATTTGGAAATTTCCATTATGGACCGGCCGGTGCTAACAAAGTTTATGACACCTAGGCCTTAGGCAGAGAATCTTTTAGATAGCAGGACAGAGTTCTGACAGGACAAGGCAAAAACTCCTACGGATCACTGTCCACCAATTCATTCAGGAGAAGAATGAAAATGAGACAAATGTGCCATCATGAACCAAGGAATTTTGAGTCTTACCTACGAATTCCGGGACAAATTTGAAGGCCATAGATCTCTAACCCCTGGTGCCTTTAATGTCATAACATGGACCATGAACCTCACCCCCTCTCTTCGAGAAGGCCAAGAGTCGGAATGACGACTGACGTAGTGATTTGGGTAGCAGCACACACCCGAATGACTTAGGTCAGCCGTTAGCAAGCCAAACTACCAACCTTATGAATTGACAATCTACTCTCCACAAAATGTTTTTGGTTTTTGGAGCTTTTTGGTTTTTAGAATTTCAGATAAAAGATTGTACCTGCTAAAAAATAAATGGCTTCCTTATATGAATTTAGGAAAAAATCTTCAGTGCTAACATACCTTGCCTAGACTGTATTCTCATCATTCGAGTTGAAGCTATCTGACTCATTTCTTCTGGCCATGTTAAGTCTTTATTTCTAACTTCAATTAAAATCTGAGCCATATCAGCAACACACGCATCTTCCAGGGTAGTATCTTCCTCTTCTAAAAGGATCATACCAGCAGGCTGAAAGTAATAGTCTTGAGTGAACCAAAACAATTATCCATGAGCTTCAACACTAAGCATTCACAGAAAGCTAATTATCTCTGGATCTCACAACATATTGTACATGATCTGACCAACCACTTCTTAGCCTTGGGAGAAAGAAAAAACTCCCTTTTTTTGTTTCCAACCAATGATCCTTCTCTTGCCCAGTTACTAAGGCTCTGCACATAAGACACCAGGAAATTTGGAGCACATATATTTAAAATATTGAATATAATTTTAAAAGCACATAAAGCCTGATGCACTATAAAGTATATAAAAATTTGAAGACTCATTTTCAGATACATCTACTGTACACGTCATATTATGATGATCTTTTAGAGTACAGGCAGCCCCTGGTTATCGGCAGGGTTCTATTTCTGGGGGCTTGAAGGTAACCAAAAATTGCCACTAACCGAAATTAAAGTCTACGGGTGCTGCATTTAACCTTACCGTGTCCTAGACTGGGAAACAACGTCTTTGAAAGAGTCACAGCCAGATATTTTACCCTGATGCGTAATAACTCTTTAATAAAAATGTGGAATCTAATTTGTCTGTTTTCCTATGGTCTGCCCGGTAGTTCTACAAATTTTTAATGCAAGATTCGATGAACTTACTGATAAACCTTGGCCTACAGAGAGAGAAAATGAAAAAGTCACCTTTTTCAGAATGCTTGATGATGTCAATTTTCATCTCCACTGATATCTTCTTCCTCTCTTGGTGGCACTTCGTAATTTCTTTTTTTCCATCTCTTTATTTATCCTATCTTCTAGTTAAATAAGTTAATAAAGTTAAAGAGAATGATAAACATATCGTTAGTAGTGCTCTAATAATTGCTTAAACATGTATAGCCATAAACAACTGAACAAAAACAGTTTGTAACAAACAACTGAATCAGATAACAACAGTTTTTTTGTTTGCATTTCACCCATCGTACAATAGTAAAAAAATTACCGTAGTTATTGTATAAAAGATGTTAAGTAGAATAGGACTAATATACTTTTGCATTATACCTTTATTTGCTACAGAGGCAATATCAGCTAAATATCTGCTAGATTTATTCTGCAGTTGTAGCTGAAGCTGAGAAAACAATGTTCATGCTGCTAACAATTATAAATTATTGTGCATCAGCAACATGGATAAAACTCGATCGTAAATGATAGTGGAGAAAAAAGTATTTTAATAAGAAATACTGGGCACAAGATACATTTTACATACTGTTGTCTTCACGTCAATTAAAGATAAATACGTAAAGCTTTTATCATGATGAAATACGATGAAAACAGCAATCGGAATCTGTTAATTTTTTTACACAAAAATCATGCTCCTGATGCCATCGTTAACAAAAAAAATAATTAAACTTAGTATTTAAGTCATATTTTGACTTAAAAAACACTTTGAGTAATGAAAAATAACCTTGTTCCATATAAACAGTCTCTAGAAATTTATTTACTCTAACCAGAACCAAGAAAATCGCTCTGAATCGAGTTAAATACAGTGCAACAAGCTTACTTTCGCCATAAGCTAATTTTTCCAAACCAAAACATTGATTGCTTTGTCTGCATTTTATAACGTACAGTGAAGTAAAGCATAACTTTTTAAAAGATTCATAGAAAAGATGCGCATTCATTATGTTTGCATTTTATGAGGGCCTCACGGCACTTAAGTTGCCAATAACCAGATAACAGCGCTGTAAACCCCCATTAAGAATGTGTGTATTCGACAAGTGCCATAAACCTAAAATGCCGATAACCAATCCTGCTGATAACTGGAGGCTGCCTGTGTGGACATTTTTAGCTATTAAATAACAGTATAGTAAAACCAATTAAGCCAAAAACTGATTCACCCTCACCTCATCTCGAACACACCAAAGCCTCATGTCCTCTATTCTTAACCGCAACTTGGCTGCAAGGTACTCGTACACCTGCCGGAGGGTTGCTAAACGACTAAACGCAGCAAGGTATGCTAGGTATCTTTTCGGTGATGATGTACTCGAGTTTGGTAATGATGTGACATAATAAGGAGCTGAATCTGTTGGGAAAATCAGAATTAAAGTTAAAATATATACAAAAAATAATTTTTTCAATAAATAATTCCTATCACTGTACTTCAAATCAATAAAAGCTATGTTCAATTTTCAAACAAGTCTTTATTACATTTTGAATTTTTCAATCAATGCTGGGTTTGAAGGCCAGACAACTTTCAGTAACTAAACAAAATTGCAGATTAAAGAGAAAATGTCAAGTATCTTAGCCCTCTTACACCAAAGCCCTAAAAATCAAAACCTCTCCTGTATGCCAAAGCCGGTTTGGAGTGAGCGCGGAAGCGGAAAAAATAATTTTTTCAAAAAATCACAACGCACTTAGTTTTAAAGATTAAGAATTCATTTTTGGCTCCTTTTTTTTCATTGCCTGGAGTTTAGTATGCAACCATCAGAAATGAAAAATAATATCATTATCATATGTAAATAATGCGATATATGGTAGCGAAAAAAAAAATTCATACATAATTGTATTCAAATCACGCTGTGCAAAAAACGGTCAAAGCTAACGAGTTACTTTTTTTTTCGTTGTATTGTACACTAAATTGCAATCATTTTGATATATATTACATTGTAAAACAATAAAAGCAACACCGGAAAAATATTATCACAAAATGATGTACGAATTCGTAACGCGCGGACGTAAAAAAATGTTTTTTTCAAAAATTCACTGTAAATCTAAATATTGTTCTAGAGAATTCCAATTTGTTTCAAAATTAAGACAAATGATTGAATATTATGATACTGTAAGAGTTTTAGATTAGAATTGCAGATTTCGACCATTTCGGACGAGTTAAAGTTACCGAATGTCAAAATTTTTATATATATATATTTTTTATATGCACATATTTCGGAGATGGGAAAAGAAAGCTACAACCTTCAATTATTTTTTATTGTATTTTTCATGAATTTGCGCACATTTTGATATATGAAACTCTATAAAAAGGCTAATATGAAAAGGAGCAAATATTAGGATAATGTGATGTACGCATTTCGGAGACTTGCGGCCGCGAATCGGCGCGCGGAGGGAAGTTAAATATATTTTTCAAAAATTCACCATAAATCACAATATTGTTCTAGAGACTTCAAATTTGTTTAAAAATGAAGATAAATAACTGAATATTACTAGGCCATAAATAGAGTTTTAAAAAGGGGCTTACAATTGTGCGTTTTTTCAACTATTTCGGTACAGTCAAATTTGACCGAATGTGGTTTTTTTTTCTATTTATTGTGATTTATATGCAAATATTTCGAAAAAAGAGAAAAGCTACAACCTTCAATCATTTTTAGTTGTATTCTACATGAAATTTCGCACATTTTCATAAATAAAACTTTATGTAACAGCTAATTTTAATTGGTGCAAACATTTCGACAATCGCACAAAAAAAATTCTGATTTTTTCGGAAGTTACCGCGCGGACGTAAGGAAAATGTTTTGGTTTTTTTTCATAAATTCACCATAAATCGAAATATTGTGCTAGAGACTTCCAAGTCATTGGAAAATGAAGGTAAATGATTGAATATTACTAGAATATAAGAGTTTTAGCTTACAATTGCGTTTTTCGACCATTTTGGTCGAGTCAAAGTTGACTGAAAGTTGAAATTTTTGCACTTAACGTTATTTATATGAAAATATTTCAAAACTGATAAAAGCTACAACCATGGGTTGTTTTTAGTTGTATTGTGCATGAAATTGCGCACATTTCCATATATAAAACTTTATGTAACAGCAAATTTAAAATGGTTGCAAAACATTTAGGACAAATCGCACCGAAAAAATTTATCGGAAGTTACCGCGCGAACGTAAGGAAAATTTTTTTTCATAAATTCACCATAAATCGAAATATTGTGCTAGAGACGTCCAATTTGTTGCAAAATGAAGGCAAATGATTGAATATTACTAAAATATAAGTTTTAGTTTTTAGCTTATTCAATTGCGTTTCTTAACCATTTCGGTAGAGTCAAAGTGACCGAAGGTTGAAATTTTTGCACTTATCGTTATTTATATGAAAATATTTCAAAACTGATAAAAGCTACAATCAGGAGTATTTTTTTTTTTTACATAAAATTGCACACACTTTTCAAATATAATACTTCATGTAAAGGATAATTTAAAATGGTGCAAAAATTATGTCAGACAAAATAATTTTTGAGATGTGTCACTGATACTTTTTAGTGCGATAAGAAAGAAATTCGCGCTTGCGCGCCTGCGTAGCGATTGTAAACAAAACAACGCCTTGATCCGTGAACTCCCAGCATCCCTCAAGGTGCGTGATTCAAAAGTTTTCGGCTGGTAGGCCTACAAGTATTTTTCCGCGAATTTTTAAAAAAACTTTTTTGAGTCGACGTATGATACGTCCATTTGGCATACGGGAGACATTTTGACTCGACGTTTAATACGTCCATTCAGTGTAAGAGGGTTAGTTGAATGATTCTCCTCATAATCTAAACTGCAGCTAAGAAAACAATTATTCCATCAAAATGAAGTCCTTTCATGGAATTCATTTTTGCAAAGGACACCATGTCTAAGCATGAACTATCCCAAGGAAGAGGGATACCAAACAGGAATATCAAATTGCCACTTTTGGTCTTCTCGCCAACCCATACTTGACAACAATAAAAATGTACAACAGACTCAAAAAACACTTGAGGACAGAAAGAAAGGGTATCTTTGAAAGTTTGGCAATAAATTATATATTCCCAATTTGCCAGGTTAGTTATTTCAACTTCTGAATCTGCTGACAATTGTTTTGGTAACTCTTCTGCCTGACAAAAATAAAGTTTTAAGTAAAGTATTTAGAAAAGACTATTACAAGAAGTTCTTAGTTCTTACTCAAAGCAGCAGCACCATAGCCACCAACAACCCCAACCCACGAGTTATTGGGCGTTCTAGTCTGCTGCTGCACATGACGAAATAATCGTAGTGTAAGAGGATACAATTCTAACTCGACTTCACCACTGGACCGACCATGAATCACCTGTAAGAAAAAACAACACAGCAACGCATAATTAATGAAAAATCACTGTAATATTACTGGAATACTTGAACACAACTTAAACTAATATAAGTTTAAGCCTACACTAAAATTGCTTTCATTTTTATCATATATTAACCAAACATTTGTTACGAAAACTAACAAAATTTAAAAAGATCCCAAAGAGTATTCCAGCTCACTCTATATTAACCAGCAAAGTGAGATGCTATTCTTCTATAAGGCTTCATTAAAGGCAGATGTGCTCCTCAGGATTGCAACCTCCTCCTGCCAGTGTTGCAATGCACCATTCATTAGTTTCAATTTGCACACTTTTCTCATCTGATTCATCTTGAAGTGTTGTATTTTATTTGTGTGACTTTTATCACTTTTTGTCTTCTGGTCAGTGGCAAGTTTGCCACCAATGTGTTAAACTGGGTATATTTGCTTATAAGTTTTCTGTTTCACTGTTTTCACCGCATGTTTCCTTTTCCCTGTTTGGCAAATTCATTAATTATGATTTAAAAGTAACTCCTCACTCCGAGATGAATGTAAGCACAGAGGAATGACACCCTGCCATGCAGGCTGAAGGAGCATGAGCTTGGCATGCACAGTATGACTTGCCTTCTTTCAAGGTCTATGAGTTTTTTTTAAACAGTAAGCAATGGTTTAATACAAATTTAACATCTTGCCTACGAGATGCAGTGGAGATATTTGAGATGTGGCGATTGTGGAAAAAAAAAAAAGTGCAGAAAGGTACTTGAATGAATACATTCTTAAAAACCATCTAGTAACAATACCTGTCTTGGTAGAGCTGGAGCACCCCCATACCACTGTTGTAAAGCTTTCCAGAGAGAGTCAGGAACTAATACGAAATCTCTACCCTGAACTAAGGGTATGTTTCGCTTTAATCGGCCACCTTCACCCGTCAGCAATGTTACCTGAAAGAAAAAGCAGAATTTCGTTTCATAAATATGCACAGACACAAAAATATAAACTTTCATAATAGAATTTATTATTTGGATACTTACCTACTTTTAAAGTTAGCTTATATGGCTGCTCCTATAGATGACTTGGCATTCAAACACAAAATCGAATGACTGCCTGGATGATTGTCTATTACAAATATTCTCTACTAGGTCTGTTTTGAATGTTTTAGCTCTTGTCAGAATTCTTCTTGACAGCCCACTAAGTTGGGGGGAGGCTGGGTTGGGTCTACTTTAACAGTAGGTAGTATCCAAATAATAAATTTTATGAAAATTTATATTATTTGGAATGATAGTTAGCTGATCCCCTCATTGAGAAGAGGATGGTGGGTAATGCATCTAGACAACTGAGCTAAAGGTTTCTTGCATGAAACCCAAAATATTCTTACCTTATCTAGAATCCTTTCTGGATCTTACTACTGCGAAAGGTTGGATTCCATTGAGGGAGCAAGGCTCTCATACGTATGTAGCAAAGAACAGTCTTGCGGAGAAAACTACTTCAATTCAGCCAGAATGAAACAGAGGCAGCGTGAAGGGACCTTATGCCTGGGTCCAAAAGCCCTATAAAACAGCAGTCACTAAAAATAAACACCTTCACGATATAACGGTACACTCATATACATTATATGTGCCGTCATGCTCCCCAAAATTTTTAAAGCTTGCATTTAAAACAAAGAACCCAAAAGTTCCTCTTTCTTTGGCTAAGAAGACTTTACCCGGACTAAGGGCTTCACTGTTTTCAAACACAATTTTGCATATGTAAGGTAGTGAGCAACAACACCAAACTGCACTTCTACTGTGCTGCATTAAACCCATCCTCAAGCAACAAACTACTACAGTAGTGCCTCAGGTTACGTAATTAATCCGTTCCGAAGTGGCCTTCGTAATTTGATTGTTTCGTATCTAGAACTACGTTTTACATGTAAATTTCCTAATTCGTTCCAAGCCCTACAAAACATCACAGTAAATTTTATAATAAAGCTAAATTGACCAATAAACAATGAAAAACAACAATTTGGACCATTCAATACTTAACCTAACCGTTACTGTACCTGTAAGTTAAGTGTATTAGGGTACAGGGTACAAGAAATAGTGAGTATATGTACGTACATATGTAGTAAAATGTGGAACCTTACCTTTCGAGTGAGGTGATGTCCGAAAGTGGCCACAGAGGGGGAGAACAAACGGCAGAAGACATGAACACTTAACTTTACGAAACGCATTAAAAAATGGCAGAAAACACTGGCACTAAACTTTACGAAACACATTAACAAATGGCAGAAAACATTAACACTTCTTGATTATCACCATCTTTGCCTCCATAGAAAACATCCTCTTCTTTCCGTGAACTTCTGCAACATTCTTGGGATCCATGGCTAATAACGTAAGTAATTAAGTTCACACACAACACGATAAAGTAACTTACAGTACAACGAAAGCGAAATCACTAACACAAATTTACGATAACAACAAAATATATGTGAATGAACGAATTCCAGAGATGTTTACGATAATGCTGCCGCAAAAAATGGTCAAGGAACGCCTTTACATAGAGGAATGATGGGACAGATGCTGACCAATAGGAGAGCAGGATCTTACGGCAGTGACTAGCATCAGGAACCAATGGGAGAGCGGAAGGATGGTGGCGAGTCTACTGAGTTGGCGGCGCGCCAGTTTTAAAATTGTTCTCGGCGGCCCGGGCAAATATTGGACTTTACCCTTTCGCAACCTGAATTGTTTTCGTATACAGAAGGAAAAAAATCTTCGTCTTTGCTTTCGTAACCTGAATTTTTCGTATGTAGGGACTTTTGTATGTAGAGGTTCCACTGTATTATCAAACTAAATGAAGTAGCAACATCTCTCATATTATGAATATTTACCTTCAATTAAGGTAAAAGGTATGGAGCTAGTTCTCAAGCACTAGCCTAAACAAATACATCACAGAGAACTTCGTATTCTTTGACTAAGACATTCTAGGTTTCTAAAATAGAAAAACACAAGGTTCACTTTACCTCTTTCAGGCTTAACCTTTGACAAAGATATCTAGGTTTTCTCAAACCATGAAACAAAAGGTTAACTTTGCCTCTTCCAAGCTTAATACTTGATAAAGGCTTACTGGCCTCTTCCAAGCTCAACACTTGACACACTTCTGTGTTTTCTAAAACTGCTAAACAAAAGGTTAACTTTGCTTTCTCCAAGCTTAACCTTTGACAAAGTTATTCTAGGTTTCTAAAAATCACATACATATTTTCACCCTTAAAAATTATTTAATCATGTATCTCATGAATCATATGAGTTCATTTTTTGAAACCAAATTACAATAGGCTAACCTCTTTTCCTCCTCTTTATCGATGCCCTTTTCTAGTTAGGCTAACCCCATTTCCTCCATCTCTTTATCTATCCCATCTAGTCAAGTTTTAAAAAGTTAAAGAGAATGCTAAAAGTGTTGTTAGTAATGTTATACTTATTGTGTAGACGCATACAGCCAGAAACAGCTGATTTGCTATGAACAACCAAATCCGATAACAACAGTGGTTTTGCTTGCATTTCAACCATTGTACGACAGTAAAAACTTACCATAGTTATGTTACAAATGACTTTAAATAGAATAAGACTGATATATTCTTACATTACTATATCCCTATTCGCTATGGAGAAAAGATTGGCAAGGGCATATACTACTGCTAATTCAGCTGCAAGCTGTAGCTGATGCTAAGTAAAGAATGTTCATCTGCTAACGACTATTATCATGCATCAGCAATATGGATGTAACTCCTGCAAACTTTGGTATATTACCATCAAACTCGACTGTAAACTAAATCTGCGAAATGTGTTTTAATCAAAACAACTTGGCATGAAAGCTGTTTTCACTCTGGTAAAAGATAAAATACGTAAAGCTCATAGTATTCTGATGAAATCAAGTGAAAATATAGAAAGCAATGTAATTTTTTACACAATAAACATGCCCTCAGCACCTTCTACCAACAAACAAATGTAACTAAATTTTATTCACAGCGATACGTATTCAAGTGATATTTCAACTTGAAAACACTTCATATAATGTAAAATAACCTTGTTCCATATCAATAGAGTAATCTATAAATTCATTTACGCTAACTAAAAGCAAGAAAGTTGCTCTGATTTGACTTTAATACAGCAAAATAAACTTAGCCCACAATTGCCCTCAGCTGATTTCCAAACCAAAACATTGATTGCTATTTTTGTATTTTATAATACAATACTAGTAATATGAATCTACATACAATATTATTGGATGCAGTGAAGTAAACCATAACTTTTCAAAAGATCCATGGCAAAGATGCATATTCATTATGCTTGTATTTTATCATGCGATACTAATATGTGAATATTACATACTCTAATTTTATATACTGTGTATGATGCAACGCCCTTAAAATTAGCTCCAAAATTAGGTCTTCATTAGTTGCATGATATACGAGTACAGTAGAGCCTAGGATCTCGACGCTAATTCGTTCCAAAAGGAGCGTCGAAATTCGATTATTTTGAGATCTGAATCAAGTTTTCCCATAAGAAATAACTGAAAATGGATTAATCCGTTCTTGACCAACAGTTATTACCCTACCCTTGCCTTTTTATACAATACATTACATGTAAAATACAGCTAACTAAGTTCAGTGTTAAATAAATATCATATTAAACTTATATGTATACTTTTAAATGTATAATATACTGTATAAAAGAAAACTGGTCTACGTCCAACTGATTGTTGACCGAGAGCGCCATAGGCTACCTCAGTAACTATGCAAGTAGACTGTAGTGTAGTGGGTAAGCACAAAACGTGTTGCTAACATAATAAAACATTGAAAAGCATGTCTAATTATTACAGTGAATTAATAAACTATTAAAATTAAACCCAATTTATATTTGTTGTCAAGAATTTACGAAAAATTGCCTACATTAAGTCGGCAGGATGTGGCATGAAAGGATGTACCATAGCACAGCCCTGATGGCTTACAGCAGGACTATGGTAGTAAACAAACCATATCGTCGATATAAACCTATAAACGTTTACGTTCAGTATTACAGTCGACTGTAATACTGTATACAAAATCACTTTAAAACTATCTTTTAGTTAAATTTTATGATATAACGATTTACTAACGGTTTTGTTTCCATAAAATACCCTTATAAAACAGGGGCGTCTTCTACAATGGCAAATTTTTGTCTAATATCAGTGTTGGTTTCAAGGTTATTGGACTAAGAAAAATAATTTTGGTACATGGTAAATATATACACATTTAAGTAAAAGAATCTTCTTAATTTCTATAATTACTATACCATTACGTTACGTACCAGCATCTCGAGTTTAATATCAGGCTAACCTCTTTACGAGGACACTTACAAAACTAAACATACAGATTGCGTTCATTACCGCGCACACGTTACATATGTAAACTGATGTCATTACCAAATCTCGTACGTAAACATTGACGTATTTTTATAGTAGACACAAAAGAATAGTCATAATTTCTGTAACTACTACGTATACCATAGCGGCTTCTCTGATTTAAACTAAGGCTAACCTCTTCTTCACCAGCAAGCTTAACAAAGCTTAAAGATTGCGTTAGCTACCGAACCGCACACACGTTACGTGGTTTCACTACCAAATCTCACGTAAACATTGACATATTTTTACAGTAAACATAAAAGAAGAGTCATCATTTCTGTAACTACTATGTATACCATAGCGACTTCTCTGAATTTTAAACTAAGGCTAACCTCTTCTTTACCAGCAAGCTTAATAAAGCTTAAAGATTGCGTTGCTACCGAACCGCACGTGTTACGTATGTAACAGTGGTTTCACTACCAAATCTCACACGTAAACATTGACTTATTTTTATAGTAGACATAAAAGAATCTCTTAATTTCTATAACTATGTACTACGTATACCATAGCGGCTTCTCTGATTTCAGTTAAGGCTAACCTTTTCTTTAACAGCAAGCTTAATAAAGCTTAAAGATTCCGTTGCTACTGAACCGCACACGTTACGTAGGTAACAGTGGTTTCACTACCAAATCTCGCACGCAAACATTGACGTATTTTTACAGTAGACATAAAAGAATCGACTTGATTTCTATAATTACTGTATACCATAGCAGCTTCTGAGTTAAGCTAAGGCTAACCTCTTCTATACCGGCAAGCTTAAAAAGCTTAAATCGCGTTGCTATCGAACCGCACGTTAAGCATGTAACAGTGTTTTCGCTACCAAATCTCACACGTAAACATTGACGTATTACAGTAGGCATAAAAGAATCGTCTTAATTACTATGCATATATATACCATAGTGGCTTCTCTGATTTAAGCTATAGCTAACATCTTATTTACCGGCAAGCTTAACAAAGCTCAAAGATTGCATTCGCTACCAAACCGCACATGTAACCTACGTATGTAACATTGCCTTCACTCCAAACCTAACACTTAAATACGTATTGCATTTGCTACTGAAATGCACGCCTCATGTGTGAGCATTGTCTTATAGGGGAGAGGATAGACGAAACTTAAGGTTTATTTTGGAGTTGGGAATGGAGGAAACATTTTGATAGAAGGAAAACATGAGATGCCATGCAAACACTTTTCCTCTTCGCCTTGTGTGAAGTGGCTGTCTTGGAACCCATCATGATAAAAGAGGTAACTGAGTATACAGTAAATACCGCTGAAAAAGCAAACGAAATGCGCACAAGGTGTGCGAGACATGTGTTTGACTGTTTGTTAACAGTAGCTGCAGACTTTAAACTATGCTGAGAGTGGCGTCACCAGTGTTACCAACGAGTTTTGCTAAATTAGTCGGTCCAAGTCAGATGTACGCTATATAGCAGGAATATATGCCAAATGTGGTGCAATTTTATGCCAGAATTATGCTATTAATTTTATGCCAGAATTATGCTATTAATCTATCATTATCTCATTTTTCTAATACATTTGAACTAAAACAACGATGTAATGGAAATTCAAAAATTTGTATATTAGGTGAAATGTTATGACGAATTGCAGTAGTATAACTATTTACTTGATGATCTTTACATGTTAGCAAACTCGAAATAAAGCACCATTTTTCTTTAACAGATCACATATGCAATTACTAGTATACGATTTGAAAAATGTGTGAAGATCACTTGCGGAAGTTATTCAACATTTTGATATCTTTACTAATAAATTAAAACTAAAAAAGGAAAACAAATAAGTCTCAACTCATGAAGAAAAACACACATTTTAATTATTACTGCATCATTATCATGCCACTGAGACACTATTTCCTTTAACAGGTCACATACACAATTAAAATACTTGAAAAATGTGAAAATTACTTCAAATATAAAATTTTTATATCAACTAAAAAATTAAAACTAAAAAAGGAAAACAAACAAACCAGTCTCTACTCAAGAAGAAAAACATACATACTTATTATTGATCATTATCATGCCACTGAACCACCATTTTTCTTTAACAGATCACATATGCAATTAATAAATACTTGAAAATCCTTTGAAAATCACTTTAGACAATTAAAATTTGATAACTTAAAAAAATAAAACTTAAAAAAGGAAAAAAAAATCAACTTTACTCATGAAGAAAAAACATTATTCACACTTTACTGATCGTTTTGTCATGCCACTGTGGGTATTTATATTCAAAGAATTTAACATTACTTAGTTGGGTTCAAACTTATTAATCAACTCATTTGTTAGTGCTGCTTTTGAGGCATTTTCACAAGGAAGATACATATATTAACTATGGCTGTGTATGAAATGGAGGAATTTTCTGCACTTTATTTAAAATTTTAGTGAAAATACATTCTAAAATTGTACTGGAACCCTAAGTATGATAGAATTTATGCTAAGCTCATATTCTTGGGTCAAATTATGGTAAAAAAACATGAAATTATGCTACATTTGGTAACACTGGATGACACCAACTAGCGGCGGCTGGCAGAAACAGTTTTGTTTACAAACATCATATGATCTGGGGGTCGGAATCTGGGTTTTTGTATGAACACCGATACAAAGTTTATTGGAAATTTAGTGGCGAAATCTGATTATGTCGAGTTCTAATACGGTCGTGAGCCGGGGCTCTACTGTATATATGGTAATTGCCTCAACAGGAGAGAGAAGTGTTTCCTCTACTTCCCCATCAAAAAAATTAAACTAGAATTCTTACAGTTCCCTGAAAAACTTAGCCCTGACATCATTCTCAACTCTAAGGCAAAAAGATTTAATAGCATTCCCTTTACAACAGCCTTAAGGAGAGTGCTACCAATAAATTTACAGGCAGTCCCCGGTTATTGGCGACTTATGGCGCCATAACGGGTCAAGTTTCAGTTAGCGGTACCACAAGGTGACAATAATAGTGTTATGGGGCCATAACATACCTAAAGAGGTGCCATTAACTGGTTATTGGCACCAATAACCGAAACTTGGCACCATAAATGCTATAAATCCCCAAGTTTAGGTTAATAGCAGTTTTCGCTTATCAACACCCCACCGAGAACGGGCCCCCCCGATAACCGGAGACTGTCTGTGCTCTATGTTCATTGCCGATAGTGCTAAATAAAAGAAGGTTACACAGCAAATATTTCAACAGAACTCATTCCAGAGACTCAAAAGAATCTGCAGATAAATTTAGACCTGCATCTAAATTCCACAGAAGAGACTGATACCAAGTATAGAAGGGGCTTCAGTCTCAACTGATTTCAACACTAAGTTCAGGTGCTGATCATCAGCCAGATCTTATAGCACATGACGCAATACTGAGGAAAGTATGGAACAATAACCTTGATAGTAAACAGCGAAAAAGTCTTACTATATCTAAGAAAACAGATAAAACTTTGATGTCTAAAAGGTTCCAGGTGTTGAAAATTCCTCTAGAATGGCACCCTAAGCAATCCACATACTGCTGCTTCTGACACAAGGCTACACGGTTGTTTTCCATTTGATAAAGGATAGAACCTATGATACCTCCACTTTGGGAGGAGAAAGTTGAGCATCTCCAAGGGTTAAGTGTGAGATGCAGAAGTTAGTGGAATGCATTGAATTATGTAGTTTGAGCCAATTTCCCCTTACTGGAAGAATATGAGACATTGCTGAGAGAGCTAGAAAGTTTGAAAATAATTTTCTCTGAGGCTACCAGGGCTCCACAAGAGTCACTGAGCAATTTTTGTACTTGAAATTTGCTCAATACTTCCTTGGAGTAGATAGTGGGGGATGGCTTAGGTGTTTGAACCAGGCCAAACTTAAAGAAACACATCCACTGCTCAAGCCTGAAGGCATTCAAAGTAGTAGTAATCGACTGATTGCTCCTGTTCATCTGCATGCTAATAAGTCTATATTTGAGTGCTCCTCTAATCCCACTGCAACTATCAAACATGTGGACGAACAGTCCCTCTGCAGCAACAGACTTGAGAGCATTATCATGTGACACATGCTTAGAAAGCTATGTAACTAGAATAATATTAGCTTGGAAACAAGAGAAGATATTGTAACCATGGTAGATTTGACAAGAGAAACATTAATCGAGGCAGATATAAGAGATTTGCCAATAGCCAAAGAAAAAAGTATGTGAAAAACGAACCAGTAAATTTTGACTGAGAAAAAGGAATAAGCTAGCATGCAAAAATTTAGAATGGGCAAAAGATGAAGAGATTGGTTAAAAAATTGACTGAGTTGACATAAAATCAGAATAAATAAAACTCACAACAGACATAATCTTTCATAAAACTTTCTATACCTATATAATTAGTCCAATTAGTGCTAACAAACTCACGCTGGGTTCTAATGATGGCAGAAGTCATATGTAGCGAAGATTACCATTTATGAAAATGAAGTTTTTATTGTAAAACTAATATTGTAATACCTACCTGAACTAGCCCTGGTCACTTACCAGCCCGAACCATCATTTATTAAAAATTTACCAAATCTTTGGTTAAAATAAACGATCAGTGTTGCCAATCTCCTGGCAAACACCCTCGTTACCTAGTTACCAGCCCACCGCTAGTAGCCCTGCCTCACGGGCCGGTCACACCTGCCCTCTCACATCAATCATAACTCAATAACTCTGTATGAGAGGGGAGGAGGGTGGGAATCATTCAGGTGTTCAGGTAGGTATTACAATATTAGTTTTACAATAAAAACTTCATATTGCAATACACCCCCTGAACACCTGAACTAGCCCGATTAACAACATTAATTTGGAGGTGGGGAATCAAATCTGCCCGGCCCTCCACTGTACTAGTTGTCAGTCAATATAATTGAGTACGCGAGTCAGTCTCAAGTTCATTTGTCACTCGTCCAAGCTAATCTCCCATGTGTGGCCTTCTAGGCCTCCCATATGTGGAGGGAAAAACTCCCTGCACCTCTACCCTAAGGTCAAAACTCACTGAGTGCGGGAGGGATACAAACCTGTTTCCTCTCAGCTGGCTATGTGCCTCACCTGAGTAGAGGAAAAACTGAAGACCTCCCATGTGGCTCTCGGCCTCCCATGTATGGAGGGAATCTGAAGACCTCCCATGTGGCTCTCGGCCCTCTCATGTATGGAGGGAATCTGAAGACTTCCCATGTGGCTCTCGGCCTCTCATGTATGGAGGGAAACTGAAGACCTCCCATGTGGCCTTAGGCCTCTCATGTACGGAGGAGACAACCATGTCCATCGGTGCGTCTGCGATGGTGTCGTCGATCGTAGTGATGTCCTCTCTTGTAGTGTTGTACCTGCCTGTCTGTACTCTGCCTGGTTTGGCAACTTGAAAAGAATACCCTCAGATAGACCTAGCATGTTCTTTCCTATCTGTCCTAATACTTAAAATCCTCTTGTGATATATCATATCATGAATACCTTATACATATTCCTAATAGTCGCTCCCTACTCTAATACTAACTCAGACAGCAAGATTGTTGGGTTTAAAAATAGAATTTAGGCCAAAGGCCGAGTGTTGGGACCTATGAGGTCAGTCAGCGCTGAAGGGAAATTGACAAAGTTTGAAAAGGTGTGAAAGGAAGAAAAAAAAAAACCTCTGTTGCACAATGAGTCCAGTGTTAGGAGAGCGTGGAAAATAGGATGAGAGAATATGGAGAGAATATGAAATCAGAAAAGTGAGAGGAGAGAGACGAGAAGAGGAGACGAGTGACGAGAGAGACGAGGAGAGAGAGAGAGAGAGGAGACACAATCGGTCTAGGGATAAAGGAGGAGAATATAAAATCAGGGAAAAGAGAGAGATAAAATAAGAGAGAGAGCGCGCGAGACGAGATAGAGGATGAGGAGAAAGAGAGAGACGAGTGAGAGGAAGAGGAGAGAGACGAGAGACGATTAGAGAGAGAAGAGAGAGAGAGAGAGAAATCGATGTCTAATATCTCCACCTCCGCAAATTGCAGCAAGTTAAAAGGGTATTATCTTAACGATAATACTCGTATAACTCCGTACAGCTATGAACAACCGAACGAGAATTTGTTGCTAATGCGATCGACTCCTATAACAACATCACTTTATTGTATTGATCAGCGTGTGACAGTAATCGAATCCGATAGCAACATCCGTTATTGTATTCATCCGCGTGCGACGGTAATTACTGTATTCATGTTATAAATGCAGCTGAAGCTAATAAGGCAAAATTACGTGCATCAGCAACCTGGACAGAAGTCGCGAGCTTTTGTATGAATTCCAACGCAGCCGTGGTAAAAGAAACTAATAACATGAAAGAGCTCATTACTGTTGTTTTCACACAGACAAAAGATTAATAACGTATATAAAGTGTAAGGTTCGTAATACCTATGAAAACAGTGAAAAACGAACGGAATCCTAAATTTAACGTCATCTAACCCGAGGGAAAAACTAGCTTCCAATGAGACGTATCAGTCAAATTTTGGTCTTAAATTACATCGTAAGACGAACAGTATGACTTCGTTCCATAAGTTAAGTATCCAGATATTCATTAATATGCTAACTAAGGACAAAAACATTAGCCGAGACCAAGTGATATGGTTGAATCTGAAGCCAAGGAGGAGACTAGCCGGCATCCTTGTCTGTCTAAACCACACCTCCTTACAATAGTGCTGTTTGACGACAAGCTAGTGTAATTGTAATTTAATTGAAAAGTAATAAAATAATATTTAAAGGTAATTAAATTAACTTTATTAGGTCTAATATTAATTTCAGTTGTCATTGTAATTTGATAATACGACTGGTAATAATTTGTAACTGTAATTGACATAAGCGCAATGTAAATACTGACGGCAATGGTCTGTTAAACGTATGAAGACGTCATACATACAAATTCCTTATATCTGACATCTGATTATATGCCCCAAGATAGATACCTCATTGACTATGTTAAATGTCAACATAGTTGAACACACGTCTCCTTTAAGACGTTTGTACAAACTTGGCATAAGTGAGAGTGTTGTTACGTTAGTCATTTTAGGCAATCAGGAGAGAATGAGATGGATACGGCGACGCAAACCCGTATTCGTCATCCGCTGATTCCAGCGTGAATGACTGCCGAGTTTAGTGTTTATACTACGCTAACATGATGATACACATAATACAATTATAACGCTTTAGTCGGACAGAATCCGATCTTCATTCTGTTCGATTACATTCATATTAATTATCCTCAGATCGGATTCTCGTTCGTTTTCAATTACACCTGTACTGAATTATCCGAAGTCAAGAATGACTTGAGCCTACAGCGTTAGCCAATATAAAAATAACTACCGATATGTTGTACAGCGAATACTTTAGGTTAGGCTAGGCTACTGAATATGCATACGATATATCATCGTGAACACTAGGCTAACCGTAGTTAATTTTATTCGATTTCTCTTCATACTGAATATCGTAAGTCAATATGCATTGAACGGAGAATTAGTTGATATTAACAATTATCGTATCGTATACGTAGAGGAAAGTAACCTTAAAGACGAAGGAGCATATCTGAAAGACCAACCCTGGCCTAAAAGCTTCTGATGCAAGGAACTCGAAGCAGGAAAAAGCCTAAAGATGCTCTAAGGACACTGTGCCTCTAAAAACTACTACTTTTAATAGAAAACCGACCCGAAGAAGCCTGCACTTCTCTTCCTAAACTAAACACTATGTAGCCTATTATTCCTACTCGTCTATATCTGACCTAAGTTTTTATCATCCTGAGAACTTACACATCGAGGGAAGGGGAATCTGCTGCCAACACTGCCTGCTCCGCGCCAGGGGGGACGGCGGATCCTGCCCTGTGGGCTTGCGGATCCCCATAACCCCCAGCACCGGTTAGGGCTGATTCTGGAACAGGCAGGGGAGCTGGAAAAGAACGATTAGTAATTTCAGTATCCCTATTGCTCGATCTATCCTCACATAATCTTGACATAAAATCGGTAACAGAGATGTCATACTCGATGTCAGCCTACTCTCAAGTCTCTTAAAGAGCACTGTCTCTAAGTCTTTATCTTGATCTACGTTAGTCTCTTCCTGCCTACACTTACTTCTTAATACGAGACCTTTCCTACGTTTGAGATACCCTAACATCTGGTCCAAAGACCACTCCTGACATTCCAAACATCTGGTCTTTACATTATATTGAACAAGCCTACAATTTACGCATAAGGAATGACTATCGTGTCATAGGGTACTCATCCTTTTCTTGCATTGTTGGCAAAGACGATACGTTGTTGAACTTCCGCTCGTCGTTTTCTGTGATGTCGTGGCCGAGGATGCAGTAGTCGTTGTCGTAGCCTGTGTTGTTTCTTCCTTTGCAGAATCAATGTCTAATGACAAGGTATTAAGAGCAATCCAACCGTAATCCAAAGGGAAGCGTAATTCGTCACCAAAATCAATCAAATCAAAGGTGCAAATGAAGGCCGGGCAAGACCAAAAAGGAGTTCGCTGTGGATACATCTGTACTCCACCGCGAACGATAAGTGATTGATGTGAGAGGGCAGGTGTGACCGGCCCGTGAGGCAGGGCTACTAGCGGTGGGCTGGTAACTAGGTAACGAGGGTGTTTGCCAGGAGATTGGCAACACTGATCGTTTATTTTAACCAAAGATTTGGTAAATTTTTAATAAATGATGGTTCGGGCTGGTAAGTGACCAGGGCTAGTTCAGGTGTTCAGGGGGTGTATTGCAATATGTTCTTTCAGCTAAAGCAAAATATGAGACTATGAGCGTGACAAAGCACAGATCCACTCACTCTAAGAACCGGCCCAGTTCCCTGGATGCAGACTCTTCCAAATGTTACAGGGCAGTCCTAGGCTTGGGCTACAGACAGGAGAGGGCACCGACACCTTACTTCTTATAAGGGAATGTGAAAATAATTGCACACTTTGGGGGTACCAAGACTAGTTCCCTAACCAATTCAGACAAATCTTGTACTGACCAAAATAAGGTTTACGTCCTGTTCTATATTCTCAATAAGCTTTTCCTGAACTGAGAAGAGAGTGGAAGGCAGAGCTAAAGAGGAAGCATCAGTAATAACTAAAGCATTAGCAAAGTGAAAGCCTAGACTAAGTGTGGATAACTACAGATGAAGGACCTGGAGAAGGTGGAGAAATGACAGGTTGATAACCTGACCTAACCAATTCCTTTCGCAATCTATCTGCTTCCTTTCTCTTCTTATACTAAAGAACTTGAGCAGAAAGTCCTTTGAAAATTCCTATTTCCTCATATCTATTCTTAAGATCAAACTTTATACCATTGCAGTCAGCATAAACAGTGTGGATATCCTAAAAAGTCAACATTCTGCTTATATAGTAATCATTCCACAGAACCTGATGTTCTTACCCTTGATTCCAGTGGAGGCCTCCTGGCCATGAAATACCAACACATGCCTATTCACAATGGGAAAAAGGAGTATTCTGATGAGCTAAAACATTTGAAACAAACCTGATGGAGAACACCTGCACTAGACAAGTCACCTGGCCAGCCATTAGATCTTTTGTTTGAGTGCCGACTCGCCTATCAGCACAGAGATACAAGCTAACTTTAACAGTAGGTGAGATTCATCCCAAAAAAACAATAACCTAAACGAATAACATTAAGTATGTTAACTGAACTTTCTGATCAAGGCTTAACTCTTCTCCCCGTAAAAATCATTTCTAGCTTTTTATTCATGTTTCATATCTGACATTGACAAAACTACTCATATCCAACAATGTTGAGGTTGCTATATGGTAAATATCTACATCAATGGCTTTTTTTCAATTCAACAAAGAACAGACTGAAGAAATGACAACAAGCCACTGTACAGTTCAGAACATCATTACAATATATGGGTAATATGTGGCCTTGTTAAGGCAAAGAATGCCATTTCAAATTACAAGGCAAGCTTACTTGTGAGCACTCCTACGTCTGTGGGTAGTTGAAATGGCTTTATATACCTTCATATTTACATCATAATGTCTTGGCTTTAAAAAATCTACAAAATCTCATGATGTTGTTTATGAATAGAATAAACCAATTACAGGTATCTTCTATGTAACCACTGTTTAGTTAGCTCAAAAGACAATGTAATGAGAAAATGGTGTACAAACTTCTCTTATTGCTGCTGTTATTGCAATGACACACAACAGCAGGTTAAATATTTAAACCTAAAAGTGTTGAGAACCCTCTGGCACTGAAAAAGAATTTACAAATGCAACAAACATTACTGCTACTTACATATTGACTGGACGCCAAAAAATTCTTTTTAAATATTTAATTAGTGGTGCTATTCCACTCTTGCCTCAGTTACATACAATCTACAGTGATCAAGGTGGATTCAGAACTGAAAATTCATAACATGCTTACTTTATTTGCATTTGGTTCAACAAGAGGAGAGTTGTCAATAGCAGGTGGTCTTGATGGCGCTATCAAAGGCCCTGGACTAGTTGCGGCACGCCTTGTTAACCGAGGTGAATGACTTGGACTCGACGTACTGCTGCTTCTGCAAAAGAGAAAAGTAAAATGAGCAAGGGGAAATTTAACTCTTTACAACCAACAAATTAAAAAATAAAGAAAATTCAACTAACTCTGTGAACTTATCACAACTGAAAAAAAAACTTCAAAAAGTAAAAAATCAGTTTAACAAAAAACATTTCTTTTCATACAAACTCATTGATCATATAAAGTATTCCAGAAATCCAAAATAGGACCTCCTTAGACCTCACCTGAGTCCTTTTATGAGCCAGTTCAAGATGTGTAACTACTTCATATCTGCATGAGCACTTCATTCCCTCTGGATTTTTATATGTAAAAAGCAGACCAAAGGGATAGAGTTACTATGAGCAACTGTTTAAGCAGGCAGGCCACCTCACTGTTTTATGTAGAATATAGGCAGTACAGCATGAACAAAGGGGTGGAAGATGGGCTTTTAGTACTATATATTTGATAGATTTCCTGAAGAGTTTCATATGAAGCCCATCAATCATCGAGTCAAAAGCAAAAAATAGGTAAGAGGTAGAGCAGTTTTGACTGCAAACCTTTGTAATGGTCAAATGGATAAAATGGAGCTCACGGAGTAATGTAAGTAGCTGAATACCCAAATAGTCATAATTGGTTTTGACTTAAAATACATATATACATATATAAAAAACGGGGCGCAGAGCCAAACTAATCATTCGGATGAGACTGATGCTCATGACTCCACAGTAGTATGTCTCTTGAGATTTAATTTCAATTTCCACTCCCAGGTAGGCTTTCAGCCTGACAGTGGAGTCAGTCATCTTCTCCAATCTCTTCTGTTTTCAAATATTCCATCTCTTCTAAGCTCTTCAATTGTTGGCACGTTATGCTTTGTCAGGATCTCCTCCACTCAATCCTTCCAGCACTTACGAGGTCTACCTCTCAATCTCCTTCCTTAGATATCCAGTTCCATCTTCTCTTTGCAATTCTATTTTCATCCATTCTCATTAGATGATCTAGCCATCTCAGCTGTCCCCTCTCATTATTTATTCATCAAAGGTGCCACTCCTACTATTCTAACAATTTCATTTCTCATTCTATCTCTCCTTGTTTTGTTATTATTGTTCTCAGGATTTTCTCTCTGAGGCTTGAATCCTACTTCTGTCTACTTGTCACTGTCCAGCTCTCTATCTTTATGTTACTATTGGTATTAACAATCCCTCAAATATAGCTTTCCTTACTTCTCTAGTACATACGCATCTATCACCACTGGATAAATAGCTATAGAGCATCGGTTATATTTCTTTATTCTTTCAGTGATTTCCTCTCTTTTCTTATTGCCTTTATCTGTAAACACATGTCTTAGATATCTGAAAGAGCAGGTGTCCTTTATCATTGCATTCCTTATCATGATGCTTGTTGATGCTTGAGGTTGTTTAGTGACTGTTAACACTTCTGCTTTTCCTACATTCATTCTTAGTCCCACTTCTTTAAACAATCATTGCAGCATACCAGTATGAACAAGAGTGGAGAAAGTACACTTCCCTGTTTGACACTCTTTATTACACTAACCATTTATTTTTGCATCTGGTCCTTACAATATTTACGCAAAGTTCGTATGTGCTCTTTACTGCAGTCTCCAACCTACCACCAAGTACATAAACCCCTCCCAAACATCTCATAATTTGTTTCTGGGTACTTTTTATTTTTTTTATTTTTAATTTATATAGATTTTTGGCATTATGCCAAGCACTGGGGCAACTAAGGCCATTCAGTGCTGAAACGAAAATGGACAGTATAAGGTTTGAAAGGTGTAACAGGAAGAAAACTTCACAGTTACACTATGAAACAATTGTTAGGAGAGGGTGGACAGTAAGATGGAAGAAAGAGAATATGAACAGAGGTACAGTAAAAGGAATGAAAGTAGTTGCAGCTAGGGGCCAAACGGACGCTGCAAAGAACCTTAAGTAATGCCTACATTACACTGAAAGAGGTGCAGTGATGGCGCTACCCCCGTAAGGGGGTTTCTTGGTACCGAGTCAAATGCTTTTTCTAGGTCAATAAAAGCTATAAACATTGGCCTATTGTATTCCCATGATAGTTCAATGACAAGTCTCAGGGTGAATATGAGATATGTGTTTCTATCCTTTCTGTATCCATGTTGTTCTTCACCTAACTGAGGTTCAGTGATATGGTATGACTTCTTTTCTACAATTCTTTCATAAAGTTTTGCTGCATGATATATGAGCGTTATACCTCCATAGTTTTCACATTTACGTGAATCACCTTTAGCTTTATAAAGTGGGACAGAAATGTCTTCCCCAGTCTTCTGTAAATTTGCTCCCTGGCCAAAATGATATAAATAAGTCATATAGTATCTCTTTGCCAGGTCTCCTCCCTCTTCAAACAATTCAATTGGCATACCATACCCAGGGCTTTTTCCATTTTTCGTCTTTCTCAAGGCACTATCAAACTCTTGGTACATATTCACTTCTTCCATATTTTTGTTATCAAATAGAAAGATATACTGAATATCCTGAGAATGAATGACACATGAATAATGGTGATGGTTAAAAGCAAGATGAGAAAGAGGAATGCACTGCATCTTCCACCAAAAAAAAGAAAGAAAGAAAAAAATTGTCCACAGCAAACAGCAGCCTCAACAAGTACAAACCCCATTTCTTCACTAGCAAGGGTTTATTGGTGTTTCTACATATACTTGAATTCAGGATGGCTGAAATCATAATGTTACTTTGCAAGCTAAGGATGGGCCTTGATTTCAGGAGTAGCAACTCTTACTAGGACAACACTACCTTCTTAAACACTTGAATAGCCTGAAGAATAAGCAGCTTCAGCCTGTGAGGAACTGTTCTTGGAGACATGTTTCCTCCAATTATTAGCTGAAAAGAAGACCCTAAAAAGTAATCTACAGTGTTGAATACTAAAGTTGAAACGGAAAATGAAACTGTGATTTGATCATGAGCATCAACCACTTAGGTTGAAAAAGAAGTGAAAAACATGCCAGCAATAGACCAATCTCTTTTATGTGAGATAACTGACAAATACAGCAACTCCTCCACATGCCTTGAACACAAAAAACCCAAAAGAAATGAAATTTTCATGGTGACATGAAATAGAAGACATTTCTTGAGGTATCTCATAAAGAGCTCTAGTGAGGCTTATGAGGTCTATGGAGGTCCCATTTTGATGGCTGGAGTGACGGCAGATTCTCCTGAGGTCCCTGGATGCAGTCACTTGATTATCCTAAGTTCCAGCTCTTGTGTATGGACTACTTTGCAGCCTTTCACTGCAAACACCAACAATTTCTGGAAGTCCAAATGAAGTCTGCAATTAGAGGAATAAAAGCATTAAGTGTACCGATATCCCTTTCAACAAACTAACAAAAGAATCTGCCCCATTTCACAGGGAGCAAGTAATGGTTGAGGGTTAGCAAGAATGAGAAATTGCTACAGCAACAAATTCTGAAAAGCTTTTACCCAAGTCACGCCAGAAAACCTCCAGGTGAGAAGGCTCAAGGTTTTTGTTTATCCTGTGGATGTTTGCTGGGCTCTGGGATGGCCAAATAACAATGAGAAATGGGTTCACATAGCAATTCCAATGTGGTCAAAATAAAGAAATCAGCATCAACTTGCAGTTGGAGGCTCTGAGCTTCCTTTTGCCTGATTAGATCAAAAAGAGGAAAGATCAAGTCTTGAAGTCCTAATTTAATATATTGGGAGTTTGAATGGAAATGTCATTCAAAAACCGACTTCAGCTCTCAAGCTGGTACCTTTTGTGCTGCAACCACAGGTTTACCTAGCATAGTTTTCTCTCATTCAGAAGTCAGTGAGATTTATGAATCTCCCCGCCATTTGCATCAAGTATACTTCAGGTGAAATATCTCTTGTACATAAAATGCACAATGTAAATAAAAAAGAAAAAAACTTTTGAGCATGCACTTACTACACTGCCAAAATTTTGGCTGGATAAAATTAAATCCCAATTATGGTCCAAAAGAAAAAGTTGAATAGACAGCTGGCAAAACAGAATTTTAAAGTATATAAAATTATACAAAAATTAACTCTGGAAAATAAGTTAAAATACAAATCAACCAGTACTTTACAAACAGCAAACATGAGGTAACCCAGTGAACTCACCTCTTAGCACTAGCTACAGTCCAAATATTTGGGTAGTGTACCAAGATATTAAATATATAAAAATTAAAGGAAAACTTCAAAGAATTGTTAAGAATACCTGAGATATGCACAAAAGAAGAGTAGCAAAATTCACAAATTCAATGTAAAATTAAATAGAAAATAAACGAAGATTGCTAGATTAAAGATGGTTATTGTAATACCTTTTGATAAAAGATGAAGGAAAGGTTAGGGTGAAGACAAGGAGGTCAAAAGAGTATAATGATCTAAATGAAAATAAATGACGATGGCTTTACAGCATCTGTGATGGCTACAACACAGAGACATAAACAATGGATCTGGAATGAAAGGTCAACCATTTGCTTAAAAGGTTGCTTTTTAGCTCTTCTGCCAAAACTATATATCAACTATATCTTGTGTCCATAAGACATTAAGACATGTCTGAGGCCATTCAGACAGTGAATGTGGACTTCATATGACTGATGGGTTTGCGATGGAACAAACTGAAATCTGTATATCAAAAAGTACTCGCATATTTGTCTTTTTTTCATGAAGAAAATGGTAAGATATATTTGTGTCTAGAAATTACTAATTCAAAGAATATTTTGTAATAAATTTTACTGAAAAAACTCTTGACACTACACAAGGTGCAACATAAGCTTTATGAAACTTGCATGTAATAACTTGGATAAAATTCAGCTTTGTAAGGTAAGAGAAGCTTTTTTTTACTCTCATATAAAGATCAAGGAAATGGATGGAGAGTAAAAGTCAGAAAGAAATGTAGCTGGGGCAATAGGGGCATTGCAAAGAACCTCTGGTACTGTCTAAAGTGAGCTATGCAGGGCATACTTTACAAATCACACCCTGCTCCGATGCCTTTCAATATAGTCATTTATTGTATCATAGGGAAGGCTGTGGCAGGCATTTGTGAGATTTGGCAATCTGAAGGGGCCTGGGAACCTAATCATCATGAATAAAGAGGGACAGCAATAGAATATGCTGCATGTGAAAAAAAAAATACATAAACACAGCACAAAAATAATGTACCTGCTGGCTTCATGATTATAAACAGCCAAGTTGCCAGAACTAAAATTCTTTCTCGGACTGGAACCAGCCTGTGAATGACGCTGAAGCGAATTCTGACGAGACCCAGATGAGCCCTCGCTTTCCAGACTTGCCAGAGAGACAGAGTCAGCTAAACCCAAACTGTTTATACTTGTCACCAACACACTCCTACAATAAGTTGAAACGTTACTGACAAAGTTGCATTTTTCAATTCAGTATGGCTTTTGTATCAAAACCATGACCCTTAGTTTTATCAGTTTGTCAGATGAAAAAATTATAATCATGAAAGTCATAAAAAATACAATTTAACTGTAAAAAAAAGGACAGAAATGTTTTAATTTATAAACATAATGACAAAAAAAAAAACTGAAAAATAATTAGTAGTTCAGCCCACTTCCTCTCTTCTCATCCATCCTACAAATAGAGATGTTCTTCCAGGTGAATAGATTTCAAACAGCTATGTGCTTAGAAAATTAAACAGTATTATGCTTGTCAACTTACTAAACAAAGAAAAGAAGTACCTGTATAATACATACTGTTAAGCAATAAGACTCTTTCAGTTGGGATTACTGAAGTTACACACCATGTTCTATGATAGGGTTTTTTTTCAATAATGAGATTTAGTTACACTGGGCATACATAATATCAGAGGAAATGTAATATTACTGCTTGACATTGATCCATATTTTCTGCTGAATATTTCATGCATCATGGTATGCACACTGCTTTCAGAAGATTCGATACACTAACTTCTGAATATCTTGAAGACATGCCTTATTGAAAAGGTCAGTCACTTCCTGTCAAACCACACCACTTTCTGCATTTATACAAACTGCTGAGCAATTGTTAGTCATTCAAATAAAAGAACGTGAAAGAAAGAAAGGCTATCTTTCATTCTACAACTGTTACAATACAGACAGTAATTCATGCAGAAAGAGCAGATGGAAAACACAAAACATCAAATTGTGGTAATATTTTGTGAATGTACACCATCTACAGTGGCTTCTTTAGTACACAGGCCGCCATTTTATTACCAATTACACCAACAAAAAACTTTTCTGAAAGAAGAGAATTACAAGACACGGGCAAAGGTAACTAAATTTAGCTGAAATTATCAAACACTTCACATTCAATAACACTTGACTCAATCAACTAAACACTTCATGCTTATAAGCTGCTGTTAAGAGCTTTTAATAATCATGTAGGGAAGCTAAGAATTTTTCATCACTATAATGGACAGCATATAATGAATATTTGGGAACATGAATGCAATGACATTTCAAAACATGAGGACATCCTTTGTGTTGTAATCAGCCTTTTCCTATTCAATCACACTGCACTGCATATATATATTTTATATTTTCAGTGTCTCCTATTCAATCTTTATTTTTCATAAATACAAACTTCTCAGGTTTGGCCATTATGCATAACTGAAAGTGGCAAAAAACATCTGGAGTACAATAGCACTTCAAAGATGAGAAAGATATCCAGATATTAAATGTTATTTCACATGCTTTTACAATCACTTTTAACTGTGACACTGAAAAATGTGCCCATTGGAGGAGAGGAGAGGAAAGGATGCAGTTATCATCATGAACCCTTTAGCAGAGGTTTACACAAAGGGAAAGTTCTCTCTGCTCCCCTCTTTTCCTTGCATTTTAAGCCTGATTTTCCATCAGGTTTTTATCATCTGCTGCCCGATTTCTCCCAAATTTCTTGAGCCTTCACAGACACCTTTACCTTTTGTGCTTTTTTTATTGTTTCTAATCTCTTCTTGTAACACGTCAAAAGCATCTCAATCTTCGATTGCCATCCATTTTTAACTGCTGGACACACCCATCTTTTCATAATTCATCATTCATGATACAATGTTATCATTGCACTCTTGCAATGGATCTTGGCATTTTTTGGTCACACCTTTTCAACAAGTCAACCCAATGTATTTGCGGGGGTTAGAGAAACCATCCTCAACTACTGAAAATCCGCGATACATTGGTAGTAGCCCCTTCGAAAAACTCTTAAACATAACTGTTTATTTTAATAATGTACCCTGCATACCTTAAACTAAAATGCTTATAACTACCTATTTTAATAGTTCAAATACCAAATATACCTTAAACTATCATCCTAAAATACAATCACTTCAAAGTCCTTACAATACCCTTGAAAATATATGGCTTACAATTACTTGTAAAAACTACTCAAGTTACCCCTGAGAGAGAGAGAGAGAGAGAGAGAGAGAGAGAGAGAGAGAGAGAGAGAGAGAGAGAGAGACTCTTTACCCAGGTGCTACCCTTTATGGTCAATATATCAAGATGATTGACAGTTAGCCCTACATCTCCCCCCCTCCCCCCCTGTGGGATACTCCGTAAAAGTAAAGACTGAGAAAAGCAAGGAATTGTGCTAAAATCTTACCTAATTTACTATATTTTCCTTAATGAATTAAAAAATTTTCTGTGTTTACATTAATATAGTTATATTTGGTAATCAGTAAATAATTCTTTTATCATAAAAAACGTATGTAGTAACAAAAATAAAATTAAAATGTACATAATTTAGTGAATATTGCTTTAAGAAAAAATCCGGTGAATAGTATACACAGAAAAATCAGCTAATAACTGAAGCCTGCAAACGCTAAACCACAATACGTATAGCAGGGGTTCACTGTACATATCTCCTCCATTGTCCTTTTTAGTCCTCATTTTTCTCCCAAGCAGAGGAATGTGGGCTTTGTGAAACCATCATAAGCCTTTGTTTTCTCTACTCTTTCCATTTCATCGAGGTTACGGCTACTTTTTTTTTAACTGCCCTCTTAACCACTGCTTCCCTATGCAGTGTCCCCTTACTTAACAGACATGTTCTCTTAGACTTGCCTTTGATCCAGTAACCATATCTTTATTTTGCACTTGATATACATTATTAAATATCTATATAATACAAAAACTGTTTCTTTAAATCTCAGCTATCAGAGCCCTTACAGTCACGGGAGCTACAAACGTACTTTCCTACTGCAAAATATCAAACTAGCTACTGTGCATGGAGGCAAAAAACCCTGAAACCCTTCAGCTGTTATTATATGCTACAGGAGATATCAGCAAGTTACTAAAAATGGTTCTTTGGTATCCACAAGATCACCATTCATAAAAATGTCTCCTCCCACCCTAAAGGGATTTCTACCCCCAAAAGAAAGGGGGCAGCATTAAATAAATTATCACCTTGAGCAACTCCCGTTACTTCCAAAGATGAATGAATGGAAGAAAAGGAAGGAAACAAGACATCAATGGATGACGATGCAGATGGAAAAAATCTGGAAAAAGGGGAAGCCTACAATGCTCCCTGTTCTTGTAGAAATTCTTCCACTGCATAACAGGCCCGGAACAACACTGTGGGCATGGATTGGTTACTTTACAAAAATTAGCATGACACCTACTGCAAGTAGTATAGGGGTCAGTCAAGGTGGAGGCTAGGAAGCATGAGCACAGGAATCCTGGAAGGCCAGGGCACATGCATTGACACGCCTGCAACTTCTTAGAATCGTAGGGGGATCCACAGACTCCCAAAAACACAAAAAAGTAGGATGGAATCACAGGGTATCCAAAACTAAACCAGCTTGGAGGGAGGAGAGCATAAGCAAACACACGCTTTCCATGGTGATTGAAGAATGACTTAAATGTGTCATGGGGTTCATGCTTGGTCAGTTACCACTCTTCACCTCTTCTACATATTAGATGCCACAGATTCCTTGCATATACAATCTTTGAATGTTTTTTTAACTGGTTTCCAGTTGGCACCTGAAAATTTATCATATTGTTAAGACCGAAGGTTTGTTCCGCATATGAACAAACATTTTTTGACAAAAGTGTAGCATCAGGATCTACATCCCATACAAAGAAACCAGGTACATGTATACCTACACAAAAGTCACAAAAAACAAGAACAATGGTTAATTTTTAATAAAATACTGCAATATTCAAGATATGCTTAACAGAATATAGAACCAAACACACTAATAATATCCAGTCATACAGTTCCAGGCAAATGTATAACCAAGACAAAAAAAAAAAAAAAAAAAAAAAAAAAAAAAAAACCTGGTTCACAAATGAAGCGAAACTTCAAAAATAAACACAAAACATAAGCAAAATAATTTTTAAAAATATAAATTTGTAAGTACAAGATTAATTATAGGGCAATATAACTAACTATAAATCAAAGCAATAACAAAACTGAATATTGGTTTAACAGGAAGTTAGACGGGAGATGGGTCTCCATGACAAAGGCGCTTCTAACCTGCCTTTCAATGAATAACTTGCAATTTATCAATGCACTTTGACACAGGCAAAACACAAAGGTTGGTATTTTGTACAGAAATATGCATTTCACAGTAAGGTAACATTCCACCAAATGGTAAAAGGTGAACAGAGAATGCTAATACTATAAAGGAGATATAATAAAAACTAAGTACTAATCTTTATGCATTACTAAACATTTTTCACCTGTGAAAAATAAGGGGCTACAAATACAAGTTTACTTACGAATTTCCATCTGAAGCAACTGTTCCTTCAGAATTAGCAGATTTTTTTTGTAACTTTGTTCTTTTGAGTGACCCATACTGAGAATTTGCTGGTGAACTGCTGTGTGACGATGGGCTGATTGCACTGTTTTCTACCCCAGAGACCTAAGAAAGATGGAACAAATTCAATTTAATTCTGTAATAGAAGATGCAAGTTGCTATCAGAACTAAGAATGAATCAAATAACCATCTCAATGTTACTTTTCCATGTCAAGACAAGAGAAGGTCTTCCTAGTACTTACCTGATGACTGACATACTCAAACCACAGGTTCCACCACTGTTCATTAATGATATACCAAAACTGTCCTATGGTAAGAGATTTGCTCTCTGCTCTTCGCAACCATCCAAGAACAATTTCTTTCTCTTCATTTCTACTGCTAGGTTTCAGGCCAAGGACAATATGGCACACCTACAATAAAACCAATATCCATTATCAATTTCACCCTCTTATTAAATATGACACTTAAATTTTCCTATGAAAGCTGGAAATTAAAAAATAATGAATTTAGTGAAAATGTTATTTTCATGATAAAATCAAGTTTCATATAAACTTACTATGTTGTGTAGTACCTCAAACTTCAAACATAATCCTTTCCAGAAGGTGGATAACAAAATAAATTTTATTTACATTTTACAAGAATAATCAATGGAATCGATAGTGTGTGTATCCGATTATGTCACAGAGAGAGAGAGAGAGAGAGAGAGAGAGAGAGAGAGAGAGAGAGAGAGAGAGAGAGAGAGATATTATTACGTGTTTACACTTGGATCTTAAGGGGGCCAGTCGGAACCCTTATATATGAAGGTATAGGGCAAAAAGTGCAAAGTCATTAAAAAATTCACGGAGCTTTGTTTGGCAATGGAGAATACGTATACGAAATATTTCGTCATAATTCCTCTTACTTTCGTAGTTACAGGGTAATTAGTAAACGTACCTCAATAAGCCAAAAACATTGATCTGTACAAGAAAATGCAATATTTCTTCTGTTATCGTAACTTTTGATAATTATCGTCAAAGAAATTGTGTGCAATGGCATCTGTAGAGATTCCATGAGGTGGCAGGAGGGAACTTAGTCAGTTTACCACCTTCCAATGCAGGAGAAACCTCTTGTAGTGTACACATTCGAGTTTCACCTCTGACATTTCGCTTGCTTTTACGTATCTTTATCTTTGTTTCGGCAAGAATTTCATCATACCAATGAGGAAAAGACTAGCAAAACATCTCGCTAACATACAGACGAAGAAAATTGGCTCTAATATGATTACAGAATATCATAATATACGTGATATTAGCTTAGTTAGTGAAGAGAGAGAGTTAGGAACGCCCCCGTCTTGCCTGACACACACGTCATGCAGTACCCCAGACTATGGTCTTTGAGCAAAGGGATCTTCAATTATGATAAGTAACTTAGTTTTGGTTTATTAATACCCAAAAAGGAATATGAAATTCATAATAATCATGATTATTAACTTGTCTTTGTAAAAAGAGAGTACACGTTTGAGTTTCACTTCTGAAATTCTCTTGATTTTAAGTCTGTTTACCTTTGTTTCGGCAAGAATTTAATCATGCCAAAGAGGAAAATACAAGGAAAACATCTCGCTAACATACAGAAGAAGAAAATTCGCTGTAATAAGCCGAGTTAGTGAGGGAGAGAGAGAGAGAGTTGCATAGGAAGGAGTGCCCCGTCTTGCCTGATGCAGTGCCCCAGGCTACGATATAGGAGCAAAGGGATCATCATTTATGATTAAATTATGATGAATAACATAGTTTTGGTTTATTAATACACAAAAAAGAAATATACATTCATAATAATCATTATTTATTAACATTGTCTTCATAAAAATACAAAGGAAAACTTTGAACGCCCGTATCTCAAAATTATACTTACTGACCTTCAAATTCTATCTTCTCACTTAGTTTTAAAGCTATAGCACTGAAATTTGGTATATAACTCAGAAAGACATTAGTATAGAACAATTAAATAAAGCCCTTTTCTCCAATTTTTGTTTCACCTTATCTTTGTAAAAAAAATTTCCTAATTTATAGGGGTTATTTTTTTACCATAACGAAAAAATTTTTACCATAACGAAAAATTCATATCTAGGAAAAAAATTACTTAGAAAAAAAACTCCTTTCATTTGATTGAAGGTCTACATCAAGTCTATATATGGTAGTAATCCCAGGTCTTAATATTAAATATCAAGGGAGGAGATAGAATTTGATAAATGGTAATTTTCGGGATAAACCACCCTGGCGTCACAAAACCAAAGGTCAGAGGCAAAAATCATATGCGGTTTGGAGATGTCCCAAGTCACCTTATCAAGTGGTATGAATATCAAAGTCCTGTCCTTAAAAAATAGCATTAGCCGGCTTGCCCCCTTAAGTGCATGAAAAATCACAATTTTTGAAAGTAAATTGTATTTTTCCTAACTATACAAACCTGAGGTCCTTTACGTAAGGATATACTGTTCAGTTGCCAGATGGACTGGTCCTAAGATTTACTTACAAGGTAGTTCGGCAGTAACTGCTTGTCCGATAGTTGGGAGTCCCGCCCGACTGGAGGTAAACATACCACTTTGCTTTAGGCCCAGGAACAGAGTGAGGGGTGGCATGAGGTGGGACTATATGTAAAGGACCTCAGGTTTGTATGGTTAGAAAAATACAATTTACTTTCAAAACTTGTGATTTGTTCCGACACGTTATACAAATCATTGGTCCTTTACATAAGGAAGACTCACTTATTGGTGGGAGGAATCTGAGTCTTGTGAACAGACTGGTGTTCGCCCAACCTGGGTTCCCTTCCTGGTCGTAAGAGCAA
Organism: Macrobrachium nipponense; assembly: GCF_015104395.2. Taxonomy (NCBI): domain Eukaryota; kingdom Metazoa; phylum Arthropoda; class Malacostraca; order Decapoda; family Palaemonidae; genus Macrobrachium; species Macrobrachium nipponense. Next base: position 18,179,239 of record NC_061091.1, read on the forward strand.
GGGGGGGAAACCTAGCCTCTGTCCAACTGATCGGAGTGTGAACTGCAGGATCAATGGTCAGACCTCTGGATCAATTCATAAGAGGGAGGCAAGTGTACCTCTTATGAATAGCAAGCAAGAACTATTGTCCTAAGTAAGAAGCCAAATATAAAGCATTGGGTTTCTTTCTTACTGCTGTCCGCTTCCCCCTTGCTAGGGAAGGGACGGATAAACGCTTCTATCCCTAATGAAAGGGATAGAATGGAGCTTGCCTGCATCGTCGTCCTGTCCAGCGTTGTGACGACCGCTACCCTCTGCCCTCAGGGAGAAGGAAGAAAAGAGGAGGAAGAGGAGCCAGTCACACAGTCATTCACTCTCCACTCATGTGGTATCACAATGACGAGATGCTACCTTGTCTTGTAAAGGAGCTGGGTAAGCTACACAACTTGTTGAGCAGCCACCATGGATCCCAAGGAATGAGTGGGGACGGCCCCCACTTTATCGTCTCAAACATGCCTCTGCCCCTGACCCTATTTCCCCTACCTCTTGCCGCACTACTCTGAAAAGGCCGTTGTTGAGCAAGCTTCTTCCTTGAAGAGACCAACTGTGTAGGTTTAGGCACAGGAGCTGCTCTCACAATCTTCCACAATGTAGGTTGTTGGGTCTGTCTCCTAATATTAGGGCTAGTCAAAGTTGACTTACTTACTACTGCCTGCTGAACTAGCCTATCATTCTTATCTGTCCTCTGTCTGTCAATGGCTGCCTCCAATGTATCCTTCGGCAACAGCAATTTTGATTCTAAAATATCACTATTCCATAGTGACAATAAGGAATCCACATCTACTGAACGGGCCAGCCTTGGCAAGGGCCATATCACTTCTCATCAAAAAAATATTTGCCCATATATTTGCACTCAGATTTGTTATGTATAAGATGGCTTTAGAACTAGATTAAGGCAATCTGATAAAAGCCATCTCATCCACCAAACTCCCTGTCAAAGCAGACAAAGTGATTTTGGTCAAAGCTGTAGACCACAACTCCAACCAAGATGCTGTCTGAAAGATTGAAGATGCCATCATCTCTAAAGCAGCAGTTTCTTGACAAGTTCCAAAGTTGGGCCAGGTCTTAATCACACGACATCTGGAACAATCTGCCTATGATGAAGAAGAGGAGCTGAACAAAACTAGAAAGATCTGTTTGACCTTAATGAGTTTTCCGCCCCGCAGTCAACAAATTCACATGTCATAAAACCAAATTCGCATGACTGGAACATGGTAACTCAAAGAAAGTCTTAACATCCTTTTTAGGTCCTAGCAGTGCTTCGATAACTGTAGGAGTGATCGTGGAAGGAGTTTCAGTCCTCTTAAAGGTTACTGAAGTAACGAATCAGATCTATAACCCCTTCATAAGAGGAAAGGAAATCCTGGTTATCCAATTCCTCCACCTTATGTGGGTGACTTGCCAAAGTGCAGGGAACAGGAAGATCTCAAAAGACTTAATTGCTCTAGAAAATGAAGAACCTCTCTCGCTCAATGGATGTGAATCTCCCCATGGCCTGGTCGAGTCATGTCCAAGGTCTTGGCAAGACGAACATTGGCCATTCTCCCTGCTCCCCAATCCTGACTGTGAACGTTGGCTTCTCCTTACATCCGACTGTTCCCGAGATGAATCACAACCATGCCTTCCCCAGCTCATTCAGTCGTGACTCACTGAAGAGGAACCATAAACACTACTGGGTGAATGCGACCTGGATCGACAGTCCGACGGAGGACTACTAATACTATCCCCTGTAGGCCTAGAAACATCATGGATGTTTGCCACTACATGTACGTTCACCACTGCATGGTTGTTCTCAGAAGAACCTGTAACCCGGGATCTCCTGATTGGAGCACTGCATCCTCCCTCTGAACTTTACTTAGTCAAAGAGGTGAAACTGGTAATACTTCACATTTCCTGTTACCAAGAGGCCTTAGCGTATCCAAGGTCATCGTACAAATGCTCTCCACAAACATCCGTACGGAATTTGAAGTCTCCCAACATTGTCCACAGCAGTACATATGGTCACAGTCCAGAGCTAAGGAGGTAGAGGTCCAACTATGTACTATGTCCTTAGTCTTTTGAGAAAGAACGAACGTGGGCAAACCATGTCCATGAATAGCTGACTCCTTTGGAGTCACTGCTGATTCGGAACACGTCTCTTGACTGTGATATAACTATACCGGCTCAAAGAAGAAGAAATAGTCCTTCTTTTCTTGACACTAGGATCAGACAAGAAGTCCCTGATTCTCCAACACTTAACTGGAGGCTATACAGGGGAAACGGACAACTGCAATATTGACGATGACACAGAAGACACGTCTCTTCTTCTTATGAGCATGAATACATTTCTCTTCAATTAAATGAATCTAGTCTTTCCATCACCGCCTTGACTAGGAAATCCGTAGATGGGGTATGTAACGACGTCCTTGTAACGGTAGGCTGTGATGTCACGGAGGGATCTGGCTGTAACATCAAAACAGCAAACGAATCACATGAAGAGTATGCTGGTACTACTGTGGGCAAAACAAGGGGCAACCCAAAATGGAGACTCGGCAGAGAAGGAACAGGCAGAGTAGATAGTACAGGGTAGCAGGAAGCCAAGCAATGGGACAATAGGCCATCCAAGGTGGGTACTCCTGAGAGGCTAGCGATGCCCAAACACTTGCCATCTTCTGCGCATCAAAGACATAGATGGTGATGCCCTTCCTTCCCCGAAGGAAAAGACGAGGCAAAATTAGACAAAAAATCTCCGGAACCCCTCCTGATACTTCCCTCAATGAATTATTGGAAGAACAGAAAGGGTAAGGGAAAAATCTAGTACAGACACCAAAGCAACTGGAATAGGCCTCTTGAAAGAAGGAGTAGTCTCAACAAGAGGCTAAACAAAAGATGAAGATGAAGGGCCAACCAACATCGATAGCATCTTCATCTTCCTCTTGGGCAGACCTTACTCAGAGAACCTCTTCCACTGATCCACCGACTAAGAACAACATTCTGAACAAGGATCAGGGCTATTACATACATTTACTCTGCACCTACTCATGTTGAATGAGGATCTGCATTCATGAAGGCTAGGAAGTGTGAACAAGGGAAACCACCTACACCAGGGCATAGCCTGCAAGGCTTCTTGGATTTAGTAGTAGAGCTGCTAGCAGAAGTGTTATGGGAATCCATGATAACTCCACTCTTCGTCACAAACACACAAAATCCTCACACAAAACAGAGAGAAACAGGAAAACAAAGAACCAGCTGTTAGGCAGGAGAAAGAGAACAGGGCGATAAGAAGAAAACTGGGACGGACATCATGAGGCCCAACTTGGGTCGGTCATTGTTCCACGTAGCTTATGATAGAGGACAGATGCTGCCAGTTCCTTGCATATACAATGCTACTGAATTTTTTACCAATTTCCAGGTGGCATGAAGATTTATCCTAAGGTTAAGACACCAGGTCTGTTCCATAATCTTAATAAAATTTTACAAACCTGTGAAATATGACAAATTTTTAAAGTAATTTGTATTTTTCCTAACATGCAAACCTAGAAAACTGGTCGTTAATGGGGCTGGCCGGCTAATGCCATTCTTTAAGGACAGGACTTTGATATTCATACCACTTAATAAGGTGACTTGAGACATCTCCAAACCGCATATGATTTTCGCCTCTGACCTTCGGTTTTGTAATGCCAGGGCGATTTATCCCAAAAATAACCATTTTTCAAATTCTATCTCCTCCCTTGATATTTAATATTAAGACCTGGGATTATTACCATATATAGACCTGATGTAGACCTCCAATCAAATGAGGAGTTTTTTTTCTAAGTCATTTTTTTGATAGATATGAATTTTTCATTATGGTAAAAAAATAAACCCTATAAATTAGGAAAACAAAATTTATAAAAAAAAGACATAACAAAAATTGGAAAAAAGGGCTTCATTTGATTGTTCTATAATGTCTTTCTGAGTTATATACCACATTCCAATGTTATAGCTTTAAAACTAAGTGAGAAGATAGATTTTGAAGGTCAATAACTATAGTTTTGAGATACGGGCGTTCAAAGTTTTTCTTCGTATTTTTATAACGACAATGTTAATAAATAATGATTATTATGAATGTATATTTCTTTTTTGTGTATTAATAAACCAAAACTTTTATTTATCATAATTTAATCATAAATGATGATCCCTTTGCTCATATATCGTAGCTTGGGGCACTGCGTCAGGCAAGACGGGGCACTCCTTCCTACGCAACTCTCTCTCTCTCTCTCTCTCTCTCGCTCTCTCTCTCTCTCTTCCTCTCTCTCTCTCTCTCTCTCTCTCTCTCTCTCTCTCTCTCTCTCTCTGAAAACATCTTGAAAATAATTGAAGAAGTTCCAAATAAAATCCAAGTGGTCAAGAGACTCATAAAGAAAATATACATAAACCAACATATTCCGACAAAAGAAAATGAATAAGGTGAATCTTGTGAATATCCTAATTGATGCCATTAGGTTCCCTCAAAAAGAATGCCAAAAGCATGCAAACTGTGTAAGGTTTGGTTATAGCATAGTCAATCCACAAAACCTAATCAGAAAATGTGCTGCATGCAACATTCCGACCATCCACAGTGTGCTGAGGTATACAAGATTTGAGAAAAGATACAAGATTTTTTGTTCAACATGTCTATCATGGATAGACAATGTTATAAATCAAGATTGAATGTACAAATAGTTGAGGATGAGAAGAAGAAGAGGAAGAAGAAGAAGAAGAAAAAGAAGAAGAGGAAAACGGAAGAGAAGTAAACAAAAATGAAATGACAGAAAAAAAATAAGGAAAAAAACAAAGAACAAGATAAAAGTATGGATGCAGAGATACTCATTGATACTACATATGAGGCAATAAAGCAGCATACCTACGAAGAAATAAATTACGATATGACAACAGAAAAGCAATCCCGAAGAGGCTCTACCCAGATCTATAAACAATGACGGGAAAGGAAAATAGGAAAAATAGACAAGAAAGAAACAAAATCTGCAACCTTTTGAAAAGAGGGAATTGCAGATTTGGAGAAAGATGTTACTACAAACATCCTAAGATATGTCAAAACTATGAATATATGGTAAATGTGCATACTTAGATGGATATGGGGATGATTGCAGAGATCTGCATCCAAAAATATGTAAAAACCTAAAAGAAGGAAAAGGATGTAAGTTCGACAAAAAATGCAAATATATGCACCCTGTAGCCATGAATCATCAAATAAATAACCAACCAAGTAATAAAATCCAAAATAAGAAAGAAACAAATAAAGAGAGAAATCAGAATATCAGGTAAGAGAGAAAAGCAAACCACCAATGAGATATGCAGAGGTGTCAGCAAAAAATTTCAAAGCATCAGCTCCGAAATTCTACTCAAGAGATAATAACTGTATTTATTATGCAAGAGGATATTGCAGAAACGGAGAAAATTGCAGATTCAGACACAAAATGAATAATTATGATGAAGGAAGATCAAATATTATGGAAAAGTTGGATTTTTTAATGTCAGAATTTTCTGGAAATGAAAAAAAGAACAACATACCAGAACAGGAAAGAGACATGGGGAAAATCCTTATTACTACCAGTATTAAATAAAGGAGAAAACATGCAAACCATCATAGTGATGAATGCGCAGGGTTTAGTTACGAGTAACTCAAAAAGAAAAATAGAGTACTTAGAAGAACTAACCCAAAATGAAAGAAAAATAGATATAATGAATATAAGTGAAACCTGGTATTCCCAGGAGACTGGGAATGATGATCAAATAAAAGGGTTCCAAACTTATAGATCAGATAGAAAAAAATAGGAATCAAGGGGGAACCGCAATATATGGGAAAGACAAAAAACAAGGAAAAATATATGAGAAATATAGTAACTCAGAATGTGAACTAATAGCGGTAGAATTTGAATCTGAAAAATTGATGAACATAGTAATATATAGACCTCCTAATACTAAAGAGTTTGACTTAATAATTTAAAAATTGGATGATATATGTAGAAATCACAAGGACTGGACTATTCTCCTATCTGGTGACTTCAACTTTCCTTTCGTAGAATGGAAAGAACGAATAGGAGATTGTGGTTGTACTTATACATATAAAAAAGAAAGTAATAGTAGTGCAGAAGATAAGAGGCAATTTGAAAAGCTATTAGATATGCTACTAGAAATACAAAATTCAACAAATAAATCACCTGCCAACAAGAAAGGAAAAATACTTTGACCTAGTATTGTGAACGAGATTGAATTATGTTAAAGAAATAATAGTTTATAATGCGAATATTTCAGACCATAATGTCATAGAATTAACAGTTCATTCTAAAGCAAGTGAAAATAGAGATAAGCAAGAAATGAAAAAGTGGGAAGGATATGGAAAATACAACTTCTACAGTAAAAATATAAAATGGTCAGAAATTAATGAAGAATTAAACAAAGATTGGATACATTTTCGTAAGTGATGACATAAGGGTAAATACGGAGATATTATATAAAATATTGGAGAAAATAGTGGAAAAATATATACCGAAGAAGAAAAGTAAACATCATTCATGCATACCAAGAGACAGAAGGATCTTGTTCCAGAAAATCAGAAAGTGGAAAAAAGGTCTTGCAAAGAAAAAAATGCATGGAAAGTTATAGAACTAAAAAGTAAGATAGAAAATGCAGAACAAAAGATTATACAATCAAAGAAAATGAAAAACGGGACTTGGAAGAAAAAACCCTATTAAAATATCAAGCAAAAAACCCCAAGCTATTATACTCATATGCGAAGAAGATGAATAAAAGAAGAATAGAAATAGGCCCTCTGAGAATTGAAGGGAGATTAACGAATGAAAAAAAGGAAAATTTGCAACATACTGGCAGAACGATAATAAGAGAGAATTCACCCCTAGAATAGATAATGAAGATAATGATATAGAAGTAAGGGATGAAAATAGGAATATTTAGCTGACATAGATATTAATGAAGCTGATATTGTGCAGGCTATTAATGAAATTAAAAATGGAGCTGCTGCAGGGCCTGATGGAATTCCTGCTTTTTTGTTAAAGAAAGTAGTTCATTCTATCGCAAAGCCACTTGCAATATTATTAAGACAAAGTGTAGATACAGGCAAGATTTATGATGAGCACAAATTAACATATATTACCCCTACTTTCAAAAGTGGATCAAGACTAGAGGCAAGTAATTATAGCCTGTGAGTCTAACATCACATATTATGAAAGTGTATGAAAGGGTAATGAAGAAAAATATTATGAAACATTTAATAAAAAATAATTTGTTTAATAAAGGACAACATGGTTTCGTACCCGGAAAAAGTACACAAACCCAACTGTTAGTCCACCGTGAGAACATATTCAAAAATATGAAAAGCGGAAATGAAACAGATGTGGTTTATTTAGACTTTGCAAAAGCTTTTGATAAAGTAGACCATAATATATTAGCGAAGAAAATTAGAAAACACAATATCGTGGATAAAGTAGGAAGATGGTTAAAAGAATTTTTACACAACAGAAAACAGATAGTTATTGCAAACGACGAGAATCGGATGAAGTCAAGGTAATATCCGGTGTGCCGCAAGGTACGGTGTTAGCTGCAATACTGTTTGTTATTATGATTGAAGACATAGACAATAATGTGAAGGATTCGGTCAGTGAGTAGTTTCGCAGATGACACAAGAATAAGTAGAGAAATTACTTGTGATGAAGATAGGAACGCTCTACAAAGAGACCTTAACAAAGTATATGATTGGGCAGAGGTAAATAGGATGGTATTTAACTCTGATAAATTTGAATCAATAAATTATGGAGACAGAGAAAGAAAGCTATATGCATATAAGGGACCTAATAATGAGACCATCACAAATAAGGAAGTAGTTAAAGACCTTGGTGTGATGATGAATAGGAACATGTTATGCAATGATCAAATAGCAACTCTGTTGGCAAAATGTAAAGCAAAAATGGGAATGTTGTTACGGCACTTCAAAACAAGAAAAGCTGAACACATGATTATGCTTTATAAAACATATGTTCGTAGTCCACTTGAATATTGCAATATGATATGGTACCCACACTATCAAAAGGATATTGCACAAATAGAGAGTTACAAAGGTCCTTTACAGCTAGAATAGAAGAAGTTAAGGACCTAGACTACTGGGAAAGACTACAATCTTAAAATTATATAGTCTAGAAAGGAGAAGAGACAACGCTACATGATAAATTCAGGCATGAAACGACTGAGAAGGAATAGCAGAAAATATCATGGAACTAAAAATATCAGAAAGAGCAAGCAGAGGTAGATTAATAGTGCCCAAAACTATACCAGGAAAAATAAGGAAAGCACACAGGACATAATCCACTACGCACCAGCATCGATAATGCAGCGTCTATTCAATGCGTTGCCAGCTCATCTGAGGAATATATCAGGAGTGAGCGTAGATGTGTTTAAGAATAAGCTCGACAAATATCTAAACTGCATCCCAGACCATCCAAGATTGGAAGATGCAAAATATACCGGAAGATGTACTAGCAACTCTCTGGTAGACATTAGAGGTGCCTCACACTGAGGGACCTGGGGCAACCCGAACAAGATGTAAGGTCTGTAAGGTCTGTAAGGTCTCTCTCTCTCTCTCTCTCTCTCTCTCTCTCTCTCTCTCTCTCTCTCTCTCTCTCTCTCTCTCAAGAGACTGGGAATGATGATCAAATAAAAGGGTTCCAAACTTATAGATCAGATAGAAAAAATAGAAATCAAGGGGGAACCGCAATATATGGGAAAGACAAAAAACAAGGAAAAATATATGAGAAATATAGTAACTCAGAATGTGAACTAATAGCGGTAGAATTTGAATCTGAAAAATTGATGAACATAGTAATATATAGACCTCCTAATACTAAAGAGTTTGACTTAATAATTGAAAAATTGGATGATATATGTAGAAATCACAAGGACTGGACTATTCTCCTATCTGGTGACTTCAACTTTCCTTTCGTAGAATGGAAAGAACGAATAGGAGATTGTGGTTGTACTTATACATATAAAAAAGAGAGTAATAGTAGTGCAGAAGATAAGAGGCAATTTGAAAAGCTATTAGATATGCTACTAGAATACAACAATTTCAACAAATAAATCACCTGCCAACAAGAAAGGAAAAATACTTTAGACTAGTATTTGTGAACGAGATGAATTATGTTAAAGAATAATAGTTTATAATGCGAATATTTCAGACCATAATGTCATAGAATTAACAGTTCATTCCAAAGCAGTGAAAATAGAGATAAGCAAGAAATGAAAAAGTGGGAAGGATATGGAAAATACAACTTCTACAGAAAAATATAAAATGGTCAGAAATTAATGAAGGAATTAAACAAAGATTGGGATAACATTTTCGTAAGTGATGACATAAGGGTAAATACGGAGATATTATATAAAATATTGGAGAAAATAGTGGAAAAATATATACCGAAGAAGAAAAGTAAACATCATTCATGCATACCAAGAGACAGAAGGATCTTGTTCCAGAAAATCAGAAGTGGAAAAAAGGTCTTGCAAAAGAAAAAAATGCATGGAAAGTTATAGAACTAAAAAGTAAGATAGAAATGCAGAACAAAAGATTATACAATCAAAAGAAAATGAAAACGGGACTTGGAAGAAAAAACCCTATTAAATATCAAGCAAAAACCCCAAGCTATTATACTCATATGCGAAGAAGATGAATAAAGAAGAATAGAAAAATAGGCCCTCTGAGAATTGAAGGGAGATTAACGAATGAAAAAAAGGAAATTTGCAACATACTGGCAGAACGATATAAGAGAGAATTCACCCTAGAATAGATAATGAAGATAATGATATAGAAGTAAGGGATGAAAATAGTGAATATTTAGCTGACATAGATATTAATGAAGCTGATATTGTGCAGGCTATTAATGAAATTAAAAATGGAGCTGCTGCAGGGCCTGATGGAATTCCTGCTATTTTGTTAAAGAAAGTAGTTCATTCTATCGCAAAGCCACTTGCAATATTATTAAGACAAAGTGTAGATACAGGCAAGATTTATGATGAGCACAAATTAGCATATATTTACCCTACTTTCAAAAGTGGATCAAGACTAGAGGCAAGTAATTATAGGCCTGTGAGTCTAACATCACATATTATGAAAGTGTATGAAAGGGTAATGAAGAAAAAATATTATGAAAACTAATAAAAAAATAATTTGTTTAAATAAAGGACAACATGGTTTCGTACCCGGAAAAAGTACACAAAACCCAACTGTTAGTCCACGTGAGAACATATTCAAAAATATGAAAAGCGGAAATGAAAACGATGTGGGTTTATTTAGACTTTGCAAAAGCTTTTGATAAAGTAGACCATAATATATTAGCGAAGAAAATTAGAAAACACAAATATCGTGGATAAAGTAGGAAGATGGTTAAAAGAATTTTTACACAACAGAAAACAGATAGTTATTGCAAACGACGAGAAATCGGATGAAGTCAAGGTAATATCCGGTGTGCCGCAAGGTACGGTGTTAGCTGCAATACTGTTTGTTATTATGATTGAAGACATAGACAATAATGTGAAGGATTCGGTAGTGAGTAGTTTCGCAGATGACACAAGAATAAGTAGAGAAATTACTTGTGATGAAGATAGGAACGCTCTACAAAGAGACCTTAACAAAGTATATGATTGGGCAGAGGTAAATAGGATGGTATTTAACTCTGATAAATTTGAATCAATAAAATTATGGAGACAGAGAAAGAAAGCTATAGCATATAAGGGACCTAATAATGAGACCATCACAAATAAGGAAGCAGTTAAAGACCTTGGTGTGATGATGCAACAGTAGTTGCGATTCCAAGATATCCCCATTCCTCATTGCTAAACAGGGAATCCAAATCCACATTGCGGCTTAGTCTAGCCAATGCTGCATCTCTCCTCCATTAGCAGGATATTTGCCCAAACATTGGCACTTACGTTTGTCAGGTACGCAATCGCCTTGGACCCTGACTGTAGTAATCTAATGAACAATGGTTCATCTACTACTTTCCTTGTTGCTTCCGAGGATGCAATTTTCGCCACTGCTGTTGACCAAAGGTCTAACCAGGACGCAGCCTGAAAGACAGAAGAAGCTGTTGCTTCTAACGTGGCAGCCTCTTGGTACGTCATCGAAGGGCACTCCATTTTAACCTGATCCAAGGTTAATCCAGGCCTTAACCTTACAACATTAGGGTTCATTTGTCTAGCAGCAACAAGGGACCTTCGGTGTCGTATAATATTTCCTTTGCTTTATCATTGGAGGGGGAATAAATTTAAATGATCTATTAGATCTTAAGGAATTATCCCTCCCTGCAATCTTTGCGTTTACGTGTTGCAAGACCGATTCCGCATGACTCGAGCAAGGCAATTCATACGACACCTTGGTATCCCTCTTTAGTCCAAACGCCATGTCAATTCAGAGGAAGCATACTGGCCGGTGTTTCTGTCTTCTCCGAAAGGCTATTGAATTGACGAATCAAATCAATAACCTCTGCATACGAGGCCAGAAACTCTTGGTTTTCTCCTTCCTCCGGCTCTAGTGTACCACTCTCCGTCACGAGAGATGTTGTCTCGCCTCTATCTTCTGACAGACGGCCCGGAATTCCACGGCCGCCTGCCCCTACGGCCGCGGCCTCTTTGATCTTTGCTGGCCGCTGTTGGCTCGATCCCAGATAGTCAGCAGGGGAACGAGAACGTCTCACTCTTTCTCTGCTCAGGATCTAGAGCGAGAATCTCGTCTAGATCTCCAAGATGAAGGCTCCCTTAAGACAGAGGTAAGTTCGTCTTTATTAGCATTGGCATCGTTTTCGAGCGTCGGCGAGCCAGGCTCGGCCTTCTATCCAGACGGACACTGCCTTCCACGAACGTATCCGCCGAGGTTGCCAACTCTCTATTTTTTTGTACTTTTAATAGGAGCCTTATCGTCCTTCGTACGTATTTTGAACGGCCTTACGGGCGAAACTGGGATCTGCATTCCATCCTCTGCTGCACCTTTCGCCGCCAACGTCGATTTTACCAGAGGTATCGCAGTTTTTGCGATCCGAACTGGCAACTCCGCCTCGGCCGCTAGCTCGCCGGCCGTCACCTCTCTCGCTTGTTCGGACTCTTGCGAACGGCTTCGTCTGGCAACCTTGTGCTTAATAGCCACTGATTTGCCGACCTTCTTGCTGACTTGGAAATGACAGTCTTCGTCCGAAGGAGAGGAAGAATTGATTCTTCTCCTCTTGGCCCGAGGATCCGCTAGGAACTCCCGAATCCTCCTCCAACGCTTGACTGGCGCTCGCCGTGACGTTATCGGACTTAGCGATGACGCCGAACTAGAGGAAGAAGACGAAGAAGGCGAATCACACTTTTTCTTTTTGTCTCTCTTATTCATTCTCTCCTCTATATCCTGTAACTTCTGCATTACAGTTTGCATTGACGGATCAGAAGGCGTATTAGCGTCTGGGTGCAGCGAAAAAGGCCGAGAATCGGTCTGTGACGTCATCACGCCTGCCATCTCAGAGTGTGACGTATGTTGTGACGTCATCGCTCGCGTAGGGAGAGACTGAGAGGTTTCTGCTGGTAACCGCACGTTTGCTGCCAAATTACCTCCCACGTTCTGCATCGCGTAAAATACTGAGTGGGATGGAGAAGCAGCGGCATTAATTCCCATAAATTGCAAGCCCGGGGGATGAGGAACATTCAGCGCTGCCGGCCCCTGCTGGAACCGTGACGTCATATAATGCGCAAGCAGACCATCCAAGGTTGGTACGCCTGGTAGGCCTAGCGCTGACCACGTACCATCTAACCTATGCGCTTGCGTAGCAGGAGCCTGGAACAAAGATGGCGGATCTCACCCTCTACTTGCTGGGAACAAAGGAGAGTGCAAAATTATTCATAAAATTACCAAGGCCCTCCTGACGTTTCCGATACAGAACCGCTAGGAGAAACCGCAGGGGTATGAGACAATTCAAAAGCAGGTGGAGAAACATATGGAGCAGCCTGGTTTATTACCGATACAAAAGAAGCCGGTAAGGTTTGGTCATCAAAGATGGCGTCACCCCCTTTCTTTTGTATTGGCTTTTCCCATAGAACTTCTTCCACTGTTCCACCGACCAACCGCGACAAACAGAACACGGATTAGTAACCGTACATACGTTTTCCCTGCACCTACTACACGTTGGATGAGGATCCGTCGACACCGAGGTTAGGAACCTAGAACAAGGGAAGCCACTGACTCCTGGGCATTTCCTTTGTCTCCTCTTCGAAGCGGTAGACGATCCCGATGTTGAGGCAAAATTCTCCATCATACCACGTATATTACACTCTTACCACACACTGATCACACTTGGAGAAAGAAAAGAATGAATAAAAAATAAAAAATGAAATGGATAAAGAACGGGCAACTGAAAAAACGGCTTTCTTTAAATGAGATAGACAGTAACACGTCTTATCTTAAAGGCGGTAGGAAAATAACTGATGGGTCACAGGTAGCCGTGGGCATTCTGGGTATACATGCCCCGTGACCTGGTATAGATGCCATTAGTCCCTGGATCTCACAAGTGTAATTTTAATTCTACCGGTTTCCAGCTTGGCGCTAGTAAATCCTAATGTTAAGACCAGAGGTTTGTTTCGTGTATGAACAAATGTAAAGCAAAAATGGGAATGTTGTTACGGCACTTCAAAACAAGAAAAGCTGAACACATGATTATGCTTTATAAAACATATGTTCGTAGTCCACTTGAATATTGCAATATGATATGGTACCCACACTATCAAAAGGATATTGCACAAATAGAGAGTGTACAAAGGTCCTTTACAGCTAGAATAGAAGAAGTTAAGGACCTAGACTACTGGGAAAGGCTACAATTCTTAAAATTATATAGTCTAGAAAGGAGAAGAGAACGCTACATGATAATTCAGGCATGGAAACAGATAGAAGGAATAGCAGAAAATATGGAACACTAAAAATATCAGAAAGAGCAAGCAGAGGTAGATAATAGTGCCCAAAACTATACCAGGAAAAATAAGGAAAGCACACAGGACATTAATCCACTACGCACCAGCATCGATAATGCAGCGTCTATTCAATGCGTTGCCAGCTCATCTGAGGAATATATCAGGAGTGAGCGTAGATGTGTTTAAGAATAAGCTCGACAAATATCTAAACTGCATCCCAGACCATCCAAGATTTGGAAGATGCAAAATATACCGGAAGATGTAGCTAGCAACTCTCTGGTAGACATTAGAGTGCCTCACACTGAGGGACCTGGGGCAACCCGAACAAGATGAAGGTCTGTAAGGTCTCTCTCTCTCTCTCTCTCTCTCTCTCTCTCTCTCTCTCTCTCTCTCTCTCTCTCTCTTGGCATATTACAGTGAATTTTCTTCTTCTGTATGTTAGCTAGATGTTTTCCTTGTATTTTCCGCTTTGGCATGATGAAATTCTTGCCGAAACAAAAATAAACAAACGTAAATGCAAGAGAATGTCAAGAGGTGAAATTTGAAGTTGTACTCTCTTTTTACAAAGACAATGTTAATAAATCATGATTATTATGAATTTCATATTCCTTTTTGGGTATAAATAAACCAAAACTATGTTATTTATCATAAATTAGGATCCCTTTGCTCAAAGATCGTAGCCTTGGTGGGGACAGTGTGACGTGTGCTTCAGGCAAGACGGGCGCGTTTTACTTACTACTACGCAACCCTCCCTCTCTCTCTTCACTAACTACGCTAATATCGCATATATTATGATATTCTGTAATCATATTAGAGCAAATTTTCTTCATCTTTACGTTAGCGAGATGTTTTCCTTGTCTTTTCCTCATTGGCATGATGAAATTCTTGCCGAAACATAGATAACCATATGTAAAAAGCAAGCGAATGTTAGAGGTGAAACTCGAACGAACGTGTAGTCTACTTGAAGTCTGTGCTCCTACTGATCATGGTTGAACTTGATACTCACCTCTGCAACCCACGAATCTCTACAGATGCCATTTCTCACAATTTCTTTGACAATGATTATAAAAATTTATGATAACAGAAGAAATATTGCATTTTCTTGTACGGATGAATGTCTTAGGTTTATTGAGTTATGTTTACTAATTACCCTGTAACTACGAAAGTAAGAGGAATTTTGACGAAATATTTTGTATACATATTCTCAATTGCCATATGAAGGTCCATGAATTTTTTCATGACTGCATTTTTTGCCCTATACCACCATATAGGGGTTCCGGCAAGCCCCCTTAAACTTTTGCTAGGTGGTTATAGTAATAGCTACCGATGGTATGGAAGAAGCACTGCCCACCAAGTCTATATGCACTCAGTTCTACACAGTTTACCTTTTGGGTCAGATAAGAGAATGAGAGTGGTAAGAGTGAGCCCTTTATGTAAAGACCTCAGGTTTGTATGTTAAGAAAAAGACAAATTACTTTCAACATTTGTCATTTGTTCCTACACAAATACAAACCCTCAAAAATGTTCTTATCTCCAGCTGTTCATTTTCATCATGGAAAAAACCTTTAATCTTATGAAATTAAATGAATGCATTGTATAAAAAAAAGCACCTAACTGGCAAGCTTCCCTTAATATATGACTTGCTTATATATCAAATGTCTGGTGTAATATCTTGAATACAAAGATCACACAAACATGTTTCAAACATTAAAATCAGGACATTTTAAATTTTCGAGCCTTATAAATATTAAGAATTTTGATTACTGGGAACTCGCACACTTGGGGCATATACTTTCCAGTCAACTTTGCAGCATTATTTTCTTGTTCTATGCCTAAAAAGTGCCTTTCTTCAATTCTATATTCCTTGTTATTTTGAGGAAAATAAAAATATGTTATTACTTTTTCATGGTGAAACCTCAATCCTGGTAGTATATCAAAACATTTTAAAAATATTTGCGGTAAGACTGAGATAGAATAACATTATCAAAAGTTGAGACACAAACCTGAAATATAATTTCCAGCAATGCTGAAGACAAAGGGTTATGGAGGGTCCACATGAGATACTCCTCTTGGGTGACAAAGCCAGACTTGTGAGGGTCGTGATTCTCGAGAAACTCTCCAACAAGTTTTTCAACATCGTCTGAGGATACGCCAACGCACACATCATCTGCTTGGAACGAGATTTAGGTCGACCTCATAACACTTATGCTATTTACCCCCCTCCCCCCTGCACCCTTTTAAATATCAAGTCTAGATTTTTCAGCAATCCTAAAATTGATCAAATGAAGGTATAGCATACACAAGACTTTTTCTTTTTGTTCATATAACAAGAGTTACACAATGGTGGGTAAATGGCAGAATATACGTAACCTATATATATCCTAAAGAATTTTGGGATTTAAAGGGTTTAAATTGTCATGCTCTTATGACTGTCAAGATTAAGGACTAGTCACTTGGTATGCCAAACAAAGCAAGCACACTGGTAAAAAAAAAATGCATTAATTTTGGTGGAAAAAAGATATTGGAAAAATAACCATTGCAGACTGAACAAAATTAAACCAAAATGAAAAAAATAAACTAATATCAATTAATATTTTAACTGTAGAATTATGAAAACTGAAATCTGAAACAGATTTGTGCCAAGCAAAGCAATGAAGTCTTGTTTAGTTCATACCAACCTGTATGTTCTTGTTCTTCATAATGTAAAAGTAACAGTGCTTGAATCATTGCTGTCAGTTCTTCCTTTGATAACTTTCCATCCCTATCACGGTCAAATATCTTAAAGCAGAACTTCTGCCTTTCTGTCAGTGGCCCACGGCATGCAGCAGATATCCCACAAGCCATTTCCTGAGAGTGAAAAAAATGATAGAATAACTTATACACAATCAAACCTCCAAAAGTTACCATTAGAAACTGTCTTGTCTATTAAACACTGTATGTAACTGATGTCATGTCTGTTGAACAAACTCATGTTTTGTCTGTTGAAGAGTCTGTTGAACAAAATGGCTTGTGGCAAAATACACCAAAATATATTTAACCCTCTTACGCCGAAGCCCTAAAAATCAAAACCTCTCCTGTATGCCGGCGCCGGTTTGGAGTGAGCGCGGAAGCGGAAAAAATAATTTTAAAAAAAAATCACAGCGCGCTTAGTTTTGAAGATTAAGAGTTCATTTTTGGCTCATTTTTTTGTCATTGCCTGAAGTTTAGTATGCAATCATCAGAAATGAAAAATAATATCATTATCATATGTAAATAATGTGATATATGGTAGCGAAAAAAAAAATTCATAGATAATTGTATTCAAATCACGCTGTGCAAAAAACGGTCAAAGCTAACGAGTTAATTTTTTTTTCGTTGTATTGTACACTAAATTTCAATCCTTTTGATATATAATACATAGTAAAACAATGAAAGCAACACCGGAAAAATATTATCACAAAATGATGTACGAATTCGTAACGCGCGGACGTAAAAAATGTTATTTTCAAAAAATTCACCGTAATTCTAAATATTGTTCTGGAGACTTCCAATTTGTTTCAAAATTAAGACAAATGATTGAATATTACGATACTGTAAGAGTTTTAGATTAGAATTGCAGATTTCGACCATTTCGGACGAGTTAAATTTGACCGAATGTCGAAATTTTTATATATATATTTTTTTATATGCACATATTTCAGAGATGGAAAAAGCTACAACCTTCAATTATTTTTTATTGTATTCTTCATGAATTTGCGCACATTTTGATAAATGAAACTCTATAAAAAGGCTAATATGAAAAGGAGCAAATATTAGGATAATGCGATGTACGTATTTCGGAGACTTACGGCCGCGAATCGGCGCGTGAGTGAAGGTAAATATATTTTCAAAAATTCACCATGAATCACAATATTGTTTTACAGACTTCAAATTTGTTTCAAAATGAAGAAAAATGACTGAATATTACTAGGCCGTAAGATTTTTAGCTTACATTTGCGTTTTTCAACTATTTCGGTAGAGTAAATTTGACCGAACGTGGTTTTTTTCTATTTATCGTGATTTATATGCAAATATTTCGAATAAAGAGGAAAGCTACAACCTTCAATCATTTTTAGTTGTATTTTACATGAAATTGCGCACATTTTCATATATAAAAACTTTATGTAACAGCTAATTTTAAATGGTGCAAACATTTCGACAATCGCACAAAAAAATTCTGATTTTTTCGGAAGAGTTACCGCGCGAACGTAAGGAAAATTTTTTTTTTTTTTTTCATAAATTCACCATAAATCGAAATATTGTGCTAGAAACTTCCAAGTCATTTCAAAATGAAGTTAAATGATTGAATATTACTAGAATATAGAGTTTTAGCTTACAATTGCGTTTTTCGACCATTTCGGTAGAGTCAAAGTTGACAGAAAGTTGAAATTTTTGCACTTAAATGTCATTTATATGAAAATATTTCGAAACTGATAAAAGCTACAACCATGGGTTGTTTTTTGTTGTATTGTGCATGAAATTGCGCACATTTCCATATTAAAATAAAACTTTATGTAATGGAAAATTTAAAATGGTGCAAAAACCATTAGGACAATCGCAGATTCAAAAAAATTTATCGGAAGAGTTATCGCACGAACGTGAGGAAAAAAAGTTTTTTTCATAAATTCACCATAAATCGAAATATTGTGCTAGAGACGTCCAATTTGTTGCAAAATGAGGCAAAGGATTGAATATTACATAATATAAGAATTTTAGCTTAAAATTGCGTTTCTCGACCATTTCTGTACAGTCAAAGTTGAACCGAAGGTTGAAATTTTGGCACTTATCATTATTTATATGAAAATATTTCAAAACTGATAAAAGCTACAATCATGCGTATTTTTTTGTTGTATTTTACATGAAATTGCGCACATTTTCATATATAATACTTCATGTAAAGGATAATTTAAAATGGTGCAAAAATTATGTCAAAGTGACGAAATAATTTCAGAGATGTGTCACTGATACTTTTTAGTGCGATAAGAAAGAAATTCGCGCTTGCGCGCCTGCGTAGCGATTGTAAACAAAACAACGCCTTGATCCGTGAACTCCCAGCATCCCCCAAGGCGCGTGATACAAAAGTTTTCGGCTGGTAGGCCTATAAGTATTTTTCCGCGAATTTTTAAAAAAACTTTTTTGAGCCAACGTATGATATGTCTAATCGGCATACAGGAGACATTTTGACTCGACGTTTAATACGTCCAATCGGCGTAAGAGGGTTAACAGTAAAAGAAAAAATAAATTTAATTTCTTCGTTTCAAAAACACCTACAAAGCAAAATCATCAAATGAAAACCTACAATGTCTACAATTAATTTATAAAACAAGACAGGATATTCCATAGAGTAAGGAGCAACAAAACTTGAAAAATGAACTACGCACACTATTTTCATCAGGTCAATGATCTTGAAACATGTACATCTAGTTATTGCTTAACCAGCTCTTATGATAAATTTTATGATAAAAATACAATCATAAAATGGGTTATATCCAACCATAAGAAATGCCACTGGAGCATGAAATAGCATACAGAAATGGAGTCTATTTACCAATAAAATTTCAGTAAATATTGGTCTTTCCTGATGAATGTATCAAATCTCCAACATTAAATTACATATATCTTTACTACTGAGATTCCTTTCAAATTTAAATATATAGTGTATTTTTGTACAATAAGCACATCATGCTGAAGATAATACTTAGGACAAAAGGAGACCTTGCTACTAATATACTACTACCAGTAATGCTACCATTATTATTAATAAGTTTAACCAGGCGGCCCACGATTAGCGGCGCAATCACTTAGCGTCAAATCGGTTTTACGGAGGTCATCAAAAATATTCATTAAAAAAAAAAGTATTTTAAGGTATTTTTACGGCACAATTTTTGGTTAACAGCAACGCAAGCGCCGTTATGCCTAAAGAGTACATACACTTGTAGAAATACCGTTCAGACCATAGTAAAGGTTATGCAAATGATATTAAAAAATTTTATTGAGAGTTATTACATAGGTATTAGAGTAAACTATATGCCCATGATGCTGCTCTATGCCACCGCCTAATGCTCTTCCAAAAATATAGTTTAAAAAGTGCAAATTTAGCAATCAATGTGTCGACTTATAAATGTTCATGCTTTTATGTTTAAAATGTGAATGACAATATTAGGTAAAGGATATTTTTATTTCTGTACATAAATATGATACAAAGGTAGTTTTTGAAACTGCCCTCCACATTATCAAAGAGGATGTTTTTTCATGTTCATTCTTGTCTGCTGCTGCCCGCCGCTCTTCCGAAAATATCAAGTTAAAAAAGTGCAAATTTAGCGACTGATGTGTCGATTTTATAAATGTTCATGCTTTTATGTTTAAAATGTGTATGAAAATATAGTAAGTATAGGGTATTCTTATTTTTGTACATAAATATGATACAAATTAAGGCAGCTTTTGTAACTGTCCTCTGCGTTATAAGAGGATGTTTTTTCACATTCTTTTATGTTTAAAATGTGTAAGAAAAATGTACTGCAGGGTATTTTTTTAAATTTTTGTACATAACTATGATACAGTGGCAGTACACATGTCCATTTGAAGTCTTTGTAACAGCCCTTCACATGATGAAGAGAATAGGTTGTTCAGTTGCACCCGAATAATAAAATTTTTATTTATATCATTGAATCACGTTTTTATAACAAATTAAATTTATAATTGTTGCATAAATTGATTTTAAGACAAAACTTGCGTATACATTCATTTTTGCAACACTGCAATTTGTTTGTTTTTTCCATGGGATGGAAGTACAAAATAAACTGCAACTCGGTTGATTTTTTGCTTTGTTACACGAGCAAAAAATTGAGGTATGACCATATGAGCTTGAGATGCCACTGCTACATAGATGGCATAGTGATGAAAATTAAGATAAGAAAAGAAGAAAAAGCAAATATGCATCTTTTCCATATATCTTTTAAAAAGTTATGCATTACTTCACTGTATCCAATAATATTGTATGTATTCTCGTATTATTGTATCATAAAATATACTACAGTGGTACCTCGAGATACGAAAGGCTCAACTTACGAAAAACTCGAGATACACGAAAAACTCGAGATACGAAAGCCAATGCGAAAAAATTAACGGCTCTACATACGAAAAGTTTTCGAGATACGAAAGGTTTCTGTAAGTCTGAGATTCGCCTGATAACAATTTTGAAACTCACGCCGCGCACCGCCATCTTAGTTCTAGTAGACTCGCCACCATCCTCCTGCTCTCCCATTGGTTCCTGATGCTAGCCACGCCATGAGATACTTTCTTCCTATTGGACAGCATCCCTCCCATCATGGATCTTATCCTAACTCAGCCACTTCGTACCAGAATCTTTATCGTACGCACGCGGCATTCGTTCGGTCCAACGATTTCATTTAGTAACGTAAATTCGTTAGTGATTTCGTTGTGCTACTTTATCGTGTTGTGTGAGAACCTAATTAGTATACGTACTACATAACTTAATTACGTACAGTATAGTCATGGGTCCCAAGAAAGTTGCTGAAGTTCACAGAAAGAAGAGAATGCTTTCTATGGAGACAAAAATGGAGATGATAATAAAGTATGAAGCTGGCTTGCTGTTGAGTGTGATTGCTAAGGAATCCGTCGACGATAGGCACCATCCTTAAGCAGAAGGAAGCCATCAAAGCAGCTACACCTTCCAAGGGCGTGACTATTTTGTCCAACAAGAGGAGCCATGTGCATAATGAAATGGAAAGGCTGCTTCTTGTATGGATTGAGGACAAAGAAATCGATGGCAATACGATAACTGAGACGGCAATCTGCCAGAAGGCCAGCGCTATTTTCGGCGATTTGATTGCCCAAGCCGAGGACGACGGCGGAGAGGGGACATCAACGGCAACTCCAGAGTTCAAGGCTTCTCATGGGTGGTTCAATAAATTCCATAAACACACTGGCATCCATTCGGTGGTGAAGAAATTGAAATTACGTAAAGTATAAAAAAGTAAAAAGAAATGTAAAAATAAAAAAAAAATAAAAAATAAATTTTATTTTAAGTTTTTTGTAAAGTTAAGTGTTACAGTTTTGTTAATGTGTTTTGTAAAGTTTAGTTTGTTTTTCTGACATTTTTTTATGTGTTTCGTAAAGTTAAGTGTACATATCTGCCGTTTGTCCTCCTACTCTGCCGCCACTTTTTCGTAGAGAGCCTCACTCGAAAAGGTAAGCTTCCACAATTTTAACGTACAGTATTTCTTGTATACCATGAACACTAATACACTTTATTTTTACAGGTTATTTTGCATTTTGTTATTAATTTAGGTATTGAATGTCCAAAATTGTTGTAGTATTTCATTGTTTTATAGGTCAATTTAGCTTTATTATAATTTGGGGATGGGTGTTTTTGGAGGGCTTGGAACGGATTAGCCATTTTACATGTAAAATGTGGTCCAAGATACGAAAACCTCATGATACGAAGGGCGCCTCGGAACAGATTAATTTTGTGTCTCGAGGTACTACTGTACTAACATAGCGGTCAATGTTTTGGTTTGGAAATCAGCTGATGGCAAATACGAGTTTGCTTCGCCACATTCAACTCAATTCTGAGCAAATTTTCTTGCTTTTAGTTAGCATGAACAAATATCTAGATCTAATTTTGAACTAAATTTTTTTTCTTTGTTAACAGATTACATTGGCGGCATGTTTATCGAGTAAAAAATTATGTAATTCAATTCACAATTTTCCTTTAAGTCATCGTAATGCAAACTTACATTATCTTTTATCGGTGTGAAACCAACAGTAAAATGTGTTCTTTCAAGCACAGTAGTTTAGATTAAAATGATTTTATATCAATTTTATCTACAGTTATGTTTGATGGCATACATTTACTGGAGTTTTATCCTTGTTGCCGATGCACGATAATGGTCATTAGCAGCTTTAACAGTTTCCTCAGCTTTAGCTACAACTAGGTTTAAATTTAACAGTATATTCCCTATTGATCTTTGATCTATAGCAAATAACATTATTGCATTAAGATATCTCAGTCCTATTCTACATAACCTCATTTATAACAACTATGGTAATTGTTTACTATAGTACGATGGCTGAAATACAAGCCAAACAGATGTTGTTGTTATCCAATTCGGTTGTACTTAAAAAAAAAGTTGTTTCTCGTTCAGTTGTTCATGGCTGTACATGTTTACACAACAAATATAACGTTAAAACCATACTTTCATCAATCTCTTTTGCGGTTTTTAAACTTCCTTAACTAGAAGATGGGATAAAGTTAGGCTACTGTAATTTGGTCTCTCTCGTAAAATCGGATTATCATAAGAGGAATTATCATAACTTGAACAATATAGCTACCTGTACACTGTATAAAATATTATATCGTTACATACTCTTTCAACTGTTTTTATACAATATTTGTTATTTAGAAATGTATTTTCCTTTTTAATAACATGAAACATAAAAATATTGGGGTGGCATTTTGAGGGTTGGAATGGATTAAGGGCATTCTAAGGATTTTCAATGGGGGAAATTGATTTGATATGCGAGGAAATTGAGCTACAAGCTCAGCCATGGAACGAATCAAACTTGTAAGTCAAGGTACCACTGTACAAGGATTATACTTCACCAGACACCCAAAGGATTGAAGGTAGGCTTTTTTTCACTTTACAGTATTTATAATACTATAATGTACTGTACAGTACTACTGTAACAGTAAATTCTATACTATACTGCATAAATATAATTTTACTTATTGCGCCTTTGCGGGATTACAGCACTGTTGACTGGTCTAGGGCGCTGTTAACAGGTCTAGTGCTCTTAGAGAAGGTGTGCGGCGGCTGTAGACTTTAAAATAGCTTAGCACTGAAAATTGAAAATTGCTCAGCGTCGGCGGCCAGGAACGGGACCCCTGCCACTAACCAAGGGCCGCCTGTTATACAAAAATTTTTTACAAAGAATTACCTTAAAATCAATATGGTTATCCCTATTTTCATCGAAGGCATTAAAAACTCCTTTGGCCAACATTGGAGGCAGAGGCGGGGAAATGAGAGGAACAAGAGTTTCAGGATCCAACTTCCCTGTTGGTGAGGAACCTTTCAAGTTCCAGTAGTCGCTTCTTCAATTCTAATATTGTCCTCTCCTCAACTGGAATATAAAAATAAAAAAAAATATCTTCAGGACCTTATAAACATGGCAATAAATCTTTATAGCAAGTTTCACATTTTGTACACTTAAGCATATATTTTATAACTCCTTTACTGGTGGTCTAGGTAGACACACAAACGTCTAAATCTAAAACAGAGTTTTACTTTAGATGAAATTTGGGTATCTGCCTTCTCTACTGATGATACATGAATAAATTTTTAAAATAAGACACAGTCTAACTTATCTTAAAATATTCTAAAAATTACCTCAATTTAAGAGGACTTTTCTCCTCCAATCTCTTCATATTCATCAAGTGTATAATAAAAAAATCAATTTTTGGTGTATAAACTTGGCCCTGTGAAATAACTGTTAACAAATAATACAGGCAGAGAAAGACTGCAAACACACAAAGATGTAGCTACTCTACAAGAATTAATAGTGTTACTTTACCTGACATTTACTGAATATTATATATAAAATGGTTTTATAGAATGTATAGATAATAGAATTTAGGCCTATGGCCAAATGCTGGGATTATGTGGTCACTCAGAGCTGAAAGGGAAACTGATCTAGTGTAAAATGGTTTGAAAAGTGTAAACAAGAGGAAAACCGTCTTTAGTACACTGCATGAGGTGCACTGATGGCATTACCTTCCTACAGTGAAAATGGTTTTATAAAACAAGCCGCTAATACTGAGCTGATTTACATTCTTTCTACTGGAAGTTAAAATGCAAAAATTCCAACATAAGCAACGTTCAAGTTTAGTGTCTAGAACACTTATCAAACCAGACATTCCCATGACTTGACTGAATGGCAAATGGTTGGTATTAATACTAATATACTCAAGCAAAGAAAAAATTACTGACAGCACCCTAAATATTATACTTTAACCTTCAACATCTCACAAAGGAAAAGGGAAAAAAATGAACAATTCCTCCAAAACCTAAGTATGATCACAATAACTCATAACACTGCACAACAAAAGGATATGGAAATGCATATACAAACTCTTAAAAAACTATGATTTCTTATACTGTACAAGAAATTAACAAAAACATGACCCCATCAGTATTGCAGGAAAGCCACCAAGGAAATCTCAATTAAGTTTTCTTAAAATCGGCAAAGAAATGAGAAATATCAAGAGAGAAAACCAATTTTAAGACATAATTGCCATTAATACTAGCACAATTTCAGTTCCTCACAAGACTGTTCAATGTTCGCATTGATCACAAAATGTTATTGTCATGATACAATACAGTTTTATGCATACTTACCTGGCAGATATATACTTAGCTATAGACTCCATCGTCCCCGATAGAAATTCGAATTTCGCGGAACACTCTACAGGTAGGTCAGGTGATCTACCGCCCCGCCGCTGGTAGCGGGAATAGGAATCATTCCCGTTTTCTAAGACAGATTTTCTCTTCCACCTGTCTCCTGAGGGGAGGTCGGGTGGGCCATTAACCGTATATATCTGCCAGGTAAGTATGCATAAAACTTTATTGTATCATGACAATAACCTTTTTATGCATTCAACTTACCTGTCAGATATATACTTAAATGATTGGCACCTTTGGCGGAGGGTAAGAGACAGCTTATTTACTGAATAGACAGGAAACAACATGTGTTGTAGGTAATAAAAATAAAAAACCTTGATTCCTACCTGTGTTAGCGAAAGACTTCATGGCTACTGCCTAGAAGCCTGTATCGCTTCAAGAGCCTCAGCGAGGTAGTGACCTCATGCTAAGAGTTCTTGATGGTCTGTTACAGGGGTCTTACCCACTTACGCGACAGAACCTTAGGATCTTTGTCAATGGGGTCCTATCCACTTACATGACAAAACACCTTGCCTATTGGCATGATCATAGAGCACGACACTAATCCCGATCACCTGATCCTAATAGGGGTTAGTACTAAGATTGAAAGGAGTCATCCCCGAACATCCTTTCAAGCAAACCCACAACTCAACAACAATATTACAAATAATCATTAAAAACATAAAAAACAAAATTAAGGATCAGCATCTGCTCCATTTCCCAGCATAGTATCCGCTGATACATAAGGTCCAAGAGAAAAACATTTTTCGTATGTACTCTAACATCCTTTAAATAGTGGGATGCAAATACCGATTTGCACCTCCAATAAGTTGCTGCTAAAATGTTTCTCATGGACATATTCTTAGTGAAAGAAAGGGAAGTTGCCACAGCCCGGACTTCGTGAGCTTTTACTCTCAGCAGCTTTAAAGAGTTCTCTTGGCAATTCCTGTGAGCTTCGGTAATCACATTTCTGACAAAGAACGCCAGTGCATTCTTTGACATAGGTCTTTTGGGGTTTCTTACCGAACACCAAAGACTTTGTCGACATCCCTGAAGCTGTCTCTTCTTTTTTAAATAGAACTTTAAGGTCCTGACTGGGCAAAGGGACCGATCCAACTCTCTACCTACTAGAGAAGAGTGTCCCTTGACTTCAAAACTTCTAGGCCATGGTTTAGAAGGGTTTTCATTCTTTGCTAGGAATAGATCCTGGAAAGAAATAACAGCCGAGTCTTTTTAAATCCCACCGAGAGTCCAAAGCATGTAATTCACTGATCCTCTTAGCAGTTGTGAGGGCCAACAGGAATATGCATTTACTAGTAAGATCTCTGAATGAGATTTTATCTGGAGGTTCGAACCTGTCCGAAATCAAGAATTTTAGGACTACGTCAAGGTTCCAACTCGGGGGAATAGAAGATCTCAATTTAGTAGTCTCGAAAGACCTGATGAGATCATGAAGATCCTTATTATTTTCCAAATTCAGTCCTCTGTTTCTAAAAACAGCTGAGAGCATGCTCTTATATCCCTTGATAGTGGATACAGCCAATTTCGACTCTTCTCTTAAGAAGAGGAGAAAATCCGCGATTTCGGTCACAGAGGTATTGGAAGAGGACAGCTTCTTCGACCTACACCATCTACGGAAAACTTCCCACTTCGATTGGTAGACCCGCAAGGTAGAGGCTCTGCGGCCTCTAGCAATTGCAGTTGCAACTTTCTTTGAAAAGCCTCTCGCTCTGACCAGTCTTTTGATAGTCGAAAGGCAGTCAGGGAGAGTTTACTTTGGATGTTTTGTGGAACCTCTCAAAGTGGGGTTGTCTGAGCAGATCTGTCCTGTTTGGTAGAGATCTGGGGAAGTCCACCGTCCATTCAGTACCTCTGTGAACCAGTTTCGGGGAAGGCCAGAAGGGAGCAATTAGAATTAGTCTTGTTCCCTCCGATGCCACAAACTTTCTTAGTACTTCCCCCAGCAATTTGAATGGGGGAAAGGCGTAGGCGTCTATGCCTGACCAATCCATGAGGAAAGCATCGATCGCCGTGGCTCTGGGATCTTCTTCTAGAGAGCAGAAGTTGTCTATCTTCCTGGAGAGGAACGTGGCAAACAGGTCAATCTGGGGGTCCTTTCCCAGAGGGATCACATTTGTCTGCAGAGCTTCTTGAGTGGAGCATCCACTTTCTTTGGGTCGGGAGTACCTGGTTCTTTCTGCTCAACCTGTCTGCCCTTAGGTTTTTTACCCCTTGAACAAACCTTGTCCGCAGAATTATGCCCGTTCCTCTGTCCAGGTTAATAGATCTCTCGGTATTTCGTACAGTGAGAAAGAGTGAGTGCCCCCTTGATTCCGGATGTAAGCCAGAGCTGTGGTATTGTCGGAATTGACTTGAACTACCGCCACTCCTCTGACTTCCGCTTCGAAGTATTCCAGGGCTAGATGAATCGCCAGGAGGTTCCTTCGCATTGATGTGCATGTGTAGCCTGTTCTTTGGTCCAGGTACCCGCCACTTCCTTTGGACCCAGTGTTGCTCCCAACTGTTTCCGAGGCATCGGAAAACAACACTCGGTGAGGGTTTCCGAATCAAGAGGGACACCCCTTCGTTCTTTATTAATGGGGTTAACCACCACTTCAGGTTGGATTTTATCCCTGTTGAATGGGAAAACAGTCTGACAGGTCTCCTGTCTTTTGACTCCCACATTTGTCTGAGATAAAACTGCAGAGGTCTGAGATTTAATCTCCCTAGGGAAATGAACTGCTCTAACGAGGAAAGGGTGCCCCAGCAGACTGAGCCATTCCCTCGCCGAGGTCCGTTCTTTCCCTAAGAAGTTCGAGATTTTTTCTAAGCCTCGAGCAATTCTTCTTGCGATGGACACACCCGAAAACCCCGAGAATCCATCTGTATCCCAGATAGACTATGTTCTGTCTGGGATCAATTGTGATTTCTCGAGGTTCACGAGTAGTCCCAGAGATTTTGTCAACTCCAAAGTCTTCTCCAAGTCCTTCAAGCACTGTAG
This sequence comes from Macrobrachium nipponense, assembly GCF_015104395.2. Classification (NCBI taxonomy): domain Eukaryota; kingdom Metazoa; phylum Arthropoda; class Malacostraca; order Decapoda; family Palaemonidae; genus Macrobrachium; species Macrobrachium nipponense. Next base: position 18,207,715 of record NC_061091.1, read on the forward strand.
TTCCGATTTTGTGTCTCTTATTAGCCAATCGTCTAGATAAAGGGATATATTTATCCCTTCTAGATGTAGCCATCTCGCAACATTCGTCATTAGTCTCGTGAACACTTGAGGGGCCGTAGACAGGCCGAAACATAGGGCTCTGAATTGGAATACTTTTCCCTGCATCATGAATCGAAGATATTTCTTCGATGATGGATGCAGGGGGACATGAAAGTAAGCATCCTGTAGATCTAAGGAGACCATCCAATCTCCTGGACGAAGAGCCGCAAGAACCGATTTCGATGTTTCCATAGAGAACTTTGTGTTCTCTACAAATCCGTTCAACGCGCTCAACATCCAGGACCGGTCTCCACCATTCCCGAGGATTTCTGAACCAGAAAAAAGACGGTTGTAGAATCCTCGGGAATGCGGATCCCGAAACCAACTTCGATGGGCCTTTTTGCCTTTTTGCAAATCTGTTCTACCAGTTGCAATAATGCTTCTTTCTTCTTTGGCAGGGCTCCCTGTATTGGGATGACAGTTCCCTCGGGATCGTTGTCAAGGGAGGCCTGTCTCGAAAGGGGATCATATATCCCTTCGTTACCACTGAAAGGGACCATCTTTCTGCCTCTCTCAGAGTCCATTCTTCGGAAAATTTCCGAAGTCTGGCTCCTACCGGTGCTTGAAGGACTGGTGTCTCATTTTGTTTTCTTGATAGGTCTGAATGAAGACCTACCTCTCTTCTGTATTCCTTCGTCTTCTTAAAGGAGGGTCCGGTCCGGAAGAGGAGTCTACCCTCGAAAGGGCTGTTGAGGAGTACGATTCTCTCTCTTTACAGGAACCGAGGTCCTTGATTTCTTTGCAGATTGGGCCAAGAGATCTTGCGTGGCCTTTTCTGTCAAAGAATGAGATATGTCCTTCACTAGTTGTGCAGGAAACAATTGGTCCGAAAGAGGAGCATAAAGAAGAGATGACCACTGAATAGGAGTAACTGCTTTTGTCAGAAAGGAACTAAATAAGACTCTCTTCTTCAGAATTCCAGTTCCAAAAAGCGAGGCCACCTCTCCTGATCCATCTTGAACCGCTTTGTCCATGCAGGACAGTACACTATAAAGGACTTCTGGGCTAAGAGATTCATTCTCTTGAGTCTTCTTGGCCAACACCCCAAGGGACCAGTCTAAGAAGTTAAAAACTTCTAAGACATTAAACAATCCCTTGAGGAGATGGTCCATCTCAGAAGTCCCCCATGTGATCTTTGCCGATGACAAGGCTTGTCTCCTTGAAGAGTCCACCAGATTCGAAAAATCTGCTTCGGCAGTGGTAGGGAGAGCTAGACCCAGTGATTCGCCCGTCTCGTACCAGATTCCCTTCTTTCCTGAAAGTTTGGAAGGAGGGCAGGCAAAGACGGTCTTCCCCGCCTTCTCCTTGGATTTAAACCAATTTCCTACGAATCAGAGAGCCTTATTCATAGAAATGGTTGGCTTCATCTTAATGAAAGATGATGACTTCGAGACCTTAGTACTTGTAAACAAAGACCTCGGAGAAGGAGGGGCAGTAGGGCTTAAAGAGTCCCCAAACTCTTGAAGTAAGAGGGCTGCCAGCGTCTTATAATCTGACAAGCCTGGAGCCGAGTGATCTTCCGACTCCGAAACTTCTTCCAAATCCAATTCCATTTCCGAAGAGGATTGTTTATTTTCAATAGGAGATGGGTCTCTTGCAACATCTGCCCCACTCTCGCAAGAACGACGACCGCCTGTGCGGCAACTTGCGTCCCTACGAAAGATAGGTTGATCCTGCAACACGACCTTATCCTTCTCCTGGCAAGAGCGACGGCCGCCTGTGTGGCACCTTTCTCTCCTGTCAGAGGAAGGATGTCCTCTCCTATCTCTTTCCCACGAACCACCCATATCCTGACAAGGGCTACGGCCGCCTGTGCGGCACCTAGAGTCCCTGTCAGGTAAAGGCTTATCCTTCTGAAAGCTAGACAAATCCTCCTGGTCTAACTGTCTTTTGGAAGAAGTCCGTACATTCTGGCGCCTGGATGGCGCTTCTGGCTCATTGCGCTCGGTTGGCGCTCGTGGCTCATTGCGCCAGGTTGGCGCTCGTGGCTCCTTGCGCTTCTGGCGTATTTCAGCAGGGTGGCGCTTCTGGCGCATTGCGCAGGCCTGGCGCTTCTGGCGCATCTGACGCTTTCTGGCTCATATGGAGCTTCTAGCGCATCTGGCGCAATGCGCCAGGTTGGCGCTTTTGGCGCATTCTTCATACTCATCCAAGTAGAATCCACAACTTTTACGTTAGATTCTTCTTTCCTTCCCTTAGTTCTCTTTATCGGAAGGAAAGAGTCCTTTTTTCTGGGAGTCTCCTTCGTAAAAACTCCTACTAAAGCGGAGAGCTGCTCCTGTACATTAGTAGAATTTTTGCAGCAGCAATTCTTTTTCCTTTCCCGATTCAGGCGAAGGAGGTCTAGAAGAGGAGGGGACTTCCGATTTGCGTTTAGGCATTAATTTGGTTTTCTTCCTTTCGCATGGAGATCCATCGGAGAAAAGCTCAGGGCTTGAATTCAAAGTTGGAGCCTTCCAACTCCTTTTTAAGGGGCGTGACAGTTCATCAGAGCTCCAGCCCCTTACATTAGGTGAAGAATCTGAAGACGAAAAACACTACTGTTTTAGGATACTTTTTCGATAGCGATCCTTGGCAGTTCGGGTCGTCACAGAATCTGCCGAGGGGACGCCTGATCGGTGGGGATTCTCCATAACCTCCGTAAGGCTTTTGACATTCCTTCTCCTCTAGGCCTGTGAGCTTGGAAGAGGTCTAGGCCTGGGAGCGAAATGAAGCCGATCAGACGCACCCTCCACTGCACTAAGGACACTTAAATCACTATCACTGTGCTTACCTTGTAACGTTAGCATTTGACGTTCCATCCTTTGCAGTGCAGCTTTAAGATCTGCAATTTCCGTTGCTGAATTTGCAGTCTTAGTACAAGAGGAAGAAGATACAGGTTTAGGTTAGGTGTTTTTAATTAATTTAATTGACTCGTTAGAACAAGACCTACTTAAGCTTCTGGAGGAAGCCTTCCTAGCCCTATCCATATCCAATTTCCTTAAATAGGAATTTAAATTCTTCCATTCTTCCTCATTCAAACCTATACATTCATCACAGGTGTTAGATATTGAGCATTCATTCATTCTACACCCCTTACAAACTGTGAGGATCTACCGAAGCTTTCGGTAGCCTCACCATGCATCCCTCATTTACACACTGTCTTCTAACCGTAAAGCTAGAATCCGACATTGTGAGAAAAATCCAAAAACCAAGTCCAAATAACAGTCCACGAAAGAGTATGCCAAACCAAAGATCCAATATGTCACCAAAATAACCGGCTTAGAAGATCAATAGCGATGAAAAAACACGAAAATCAAATCAGGAGTAACAACAACAATGTTGCTGTCACGGCCGATAGAGAAAATCTGTCTTAGAAAACAGGAATGATTCCTATTCCCGCCACCAGCGGCGGGGTGGTAGATCACCTGACCTACCTGTAGAGTGTGCCGCGAAATTCGAATTTCTATCGGGGACGACGGAGTCTATAGCTAAGTATATATCTGACAGGTAAGTTAAATGCATAAAAATATTCATTTTATGTGCACTTTGAGCAATTTTATGTGATTGTACATAACTACCTTCTCAAACTGAAAGGAATGGTACTGAAGGTAGGATGCACAAACAAAATAAATTTGATAAGATACTACTGTAAATACGATATTTTTACAATAAAAGGAGATTTTATATATACTTACCTAGTGATTACTTAGCTAAGAGTTTCTACTCGATGGCAGCTGAAATTATGAAAACTAGTGGTAGCGATAGTCTTTTGTTTACGTAGGTGAATAGCCCTCCCCCACTTTCGAGGTAAGAGAGGAACAACTATAAAGCCCAGAGACCAATTTTGTTTATGCCCTAAGCCCTAGTCCATGTGAGGGAAGGCGGGTGGGCTTTGTTCGTAATTACTGTAAAGTAATTTAATGTATTTAAATATATAAGAGAATTGAAAGATAATGGGCTAGCATTTAAACAAATGCTTGTTGTTCCTTACCTGTTGAGAGAACTGCTGCAGGTAGATACTGCCTCTGATTGGCGTTCATCTCAACATAGTGGCAGCGTGGCAGTATAGCCAGGATCACCTCTACTGTAGTAGGTACTACGCAGCAAAGGAGTACTCCGAACACCAATGAAGTATATACATGTTCTTGTGATGATGGAATTAACCAATCACCAATAACACTTACAAGATTGCCCCTGCCCAGGGTGCAATACAAACACAAGACCATATACAAACTATTTACCTACACTAATGTTAAATTAGACAAAAATTGACCACCACCACCCTACCACCACTAACTCTAAGTCTAAGAAATGGTGGGCACCCCTAGTACATTGTAACCCCCAGCTCCCCAAAGACTCAACACCCTAGACCAGGCAAAGAGAAAAATTTAGCAGGGAATGCTTTCTACACTTCCTCACCAAACACCTCATCAGCAATGGACAGCGGCACTAGAGTACTGCACTTTTCATAAACAGTCTCTACATCACTTAAATAATGTGTTGCGAATACCGATCTGCATTTCCAGTACATGCACTGTAAAATAGATGCAAGGGAGAGATTACATTTGAACACTACTGATGTAGCAACTGATCTAATGTCACGTGTTCAGACCCTCAGAACCGGCAAGACATCCGCCCCAATCTGAGATTGAGCCTCCACAATTAAATCTCTCAAAAAGAACAAAATCTCATTCTTGGATAAAGGTCTTGAAGGGTTTTTTACATAGCACCATAAATCACCTGTCGGCCCTCTTATCTGTTCTATCAAGATAATATCTGAGAGCTCTCACTGGGCATAGAGCTCTCTCATCTTCCGTCCCCAGAATCTCCATTACACTTTTGATGGTAAACAACTGAGGCCAGGGGCATGTTGGGTTTTCATTTTTAGCTAAAAAGTTAAGATGAAGAGAGCAAACTACATCTCCATTAAATTATTATTATTATAAAATAGTTTAACCAGACCACTGAGCTGACTTTCAGCTCTCATAGGGCTGCCCCGAAGGATTACATTAAATGCCAGGTCTAGGCCAAAGGCCAGGAACTGGGACCAAACAGGTCATGCAGTATAATAAATAATAAATTAAAATAAATTAAAAAAAACCCATAGGGGCAGAAATTTTCATACTAGAACTAGAACAGACAATAAATACATTTACTCACATTTCAATACATACTTACTAAAAAGGTGTATTAAAATTAACAACAGGTCAAGAAACTCTTAAAAATTTGATCTAAAATTCATTAATTGCTCTGAGGTTTTTTTATTTTTATTATATACTACTTATTTTTATATTTTATTAAGTCTGAGTTCCTTGGAAACAGATCCTTTTGTCCATTGCTTATCTCACTCACTCTCTCAGCCGTAGCCAGAGCCACTAAAAACAATGTTTTTCTAGTAATGTCCCTCAGCGAAGATGCACGCATAGGTTCAAAGCGTGCACTCTCTAGCCACTTAAGCACTATGTTTAAGGTCTACGGGCACAAGTCTTCCTTGATAACTTACAAGTGTCAAAAGATTTGACCAAGTCAGAGACATCAGGATCTTTAGAAACGTTCACACCTCTGTCTAAAATGTCTAAACACTGACCCAAGAAACACCCTATAGCCCTGATGCAAGGACTTTCAACAATCTTAAAATACAAAAAAATCCACAACTTGCACTAAAGTTGTTTCAGAAGAAGAGATGTTGCATATTGTACACCGGTCTAAAAACAGACCACTTAGCCTGGTAGACTCTGTCCGTAGACTTACCTCTGCATCTAGCAATTGCATTCGCTGTTTCTCTACATAACACTTTTGCTCAGACAAGTTTATGATAGGCAAAACCCTGTCAGGGCCAGAGCGAATAATCCCTATGGAATCTCCTTAAATGGGATTGTCTGAGCAGACCTGGAATCATGGGAAGGAGTCTTGGAAAGTCCACTAACAGATTGAGAAGCTCCGGGAACCATTTCTGTTGTGGCCAGAATGGCACCACCAGGGTTGGACCAATTCGCATCATCACATCTCTCCCAAAGCCAATGGATCTCGAACTGGGGAACAGAATAGAGGCAGACGATTGTTCCTGGATATTGCAAACAGTGAGGGATCTCTCACTGAACACCAGATGCGATCTGATTTTCCCCTTAACTTTTCAGTCCTAAACAAGTACTAGTGTTTAATATCTCTGACAGGACATAAAGACCGTCCTTCATCTTCAGATCCCACTATATCCTCCAAGTTCTTGATAACAAAAGAGCGAGGCCAGGGGTTTGATGGGTCCTCGTTCTTTGCAAGGAACTCCTTCACATAAGAACACACTGCGTTACTCTGTGCAATACCTACTTGTTTGCTCATCGCTTGCACTTCGCTTATCCTGCCTGCTGTGGCTAAAGCGACAAGAAAAAATCTTCTTCATAAGATTTCTTAAAGAAAACACATTAAGCAGCTCGAATTGGGGACTGGAAAGCCAGTTCAGCACTACGTCCAAGTTCCAGTCGACCAAGTCCGACTTAGCTGCTTTAGAAGACTCGAAAGACTTGACCAAGTAACTGATGTTCTGGTGACAGCATTGATCTATAACCCTTAATCGTGGACGTAGACAGCTTTCTAGAGTTCTACTGGTACAAAAAAAATCTGAGATTTCAGCTATAGTGGTTTTAGAAGAAGAGATGCGATTTTGTCTATACCATTGCCTAAAGATTGCCCACTTCAATTGGTAGAGCTTTGCAGAGGAGCTTCTTCTACATCTTGCAATAGCTTCTGCCGCTCTTGGGAAAAACCTTCTGCTCTGACAAGGTTCCTGACAGTCTTAATCCTGTCAGGGTCAGCGCGGATAATATTTGGTGATACAGGTCGAAGTGGTGTTGTTTGAGCAGACGTGGACTTTGTGGAAGGAGCCTCAGGAAGTCCACTACAAGCTTTAGTAAGTCTGGGAACCATTTTTTCCTGGGCCAGAATGGAGCAATTAGTCATTGTCCCATTTTGGTGCGACTGAAGCTTGTTTATGACTTCTCTCAACATTCCGAAGGGGGAAATGCATAAACGCAGAGGCCCTGTCCAATTCAGGAGCGTAGCGTCTGTTCTCCATGCTTGTGGGTCCTTAACAGGGGAACAGAAAATCAGGAGACGATTGTTTCTTGACATGGCGAAAAGATCTATCGATGGCTTTCCCCACAACTTCCACAGATCTTGACATACTCTCATGTTCAGTGTCCATTCCGTGGACAGGACCTGTTTCAAGCGGGCTTAGTTCGTCTGATAAGATGTTCATCTTCCCCTGTACGAATGTCATGAAGAGCGAAATTTTGTGTTCGTTCCCCCAGAGGCGAAGAACTTCTGCTACTTTGTTGAGGGAAAAGAAATATGTCCCTCCCTGTTTCCTGACGTATGAAGGTGCCATGGTGTTGTCCAAGAAGATCGCCACCTTTCTTCCAGCGACTAGAGGGGGAAAAGCTTGAAGTCCCAAAAGAACCCCTTTCAACTTTTTGACATTATGTGTAGGTCCTTCTCCTGTTCTGTCCAAAGACCTGCTGTTCTCTTGTTCCCTATTAAAGATCCCCATCCTTTGTACGTCGCGTCTGAGTAGAATTCTAAGTCGGGGTTCGACTTTATGAGAGAAAAACCTTTTTGGAGTCTCTCCTGCAACAACCATCATCAAAGATCTGTTTTTATCTCTTCTGTCAAGGGAAAAACCAGCGAGTCCGGTTGAGTCTTCCAATTCCAGTTTGCTCTCAGGAAGAATTGGAGCAGTCTCATGTGGAGGTGACCTAAACTTACAAAACCTTCCACTGACGCGACGGTCCCGAGAGGCTCATCCAATCCATGCCGAGCCCGATAGACATACTAGGAACTCTTGGACTGTTGAGAGACACCGATTCTATCCTCTTCGGGGAGATAAAAGTCCGAAAAGCTAGACTGTCTAGAATCATCCCTAAATAGGGAATCCTCTGTGTTGGAGACAATTGTGACTTCTCGATGTTTATCTGAATTCCCAATTGTTGAGTCAGGTTCAATGTCTGGATTTTGACCTCAGAAGCCAGTTGTCTAAGTAGAATGCCCCATTTATTCCCATTAGGTGCAGCCAAGTTCCTAGAGGAGCGAGAATACGGGTGAATACTTTGGGAGCTGTAGATAGTCCGAAGCAGAGGGCTGTGAACTGGAACACCCTCTTTTTGAAGATAAAGCTCAGAAATTTCTTGGACTCCTGATGCATGGGGACATGAAAATATGCGTCCTTCATGTCGAGAGACACCATCCAGTCATTCGGTTGAAGGGCTGACATCACCGACCGACTGGTTTCCATCCAAAACTTCGTCTTTTGAACAAAGACGTTCAACGCGCTCATGTCTAATACAGGCCTCCAGCCCCCAATGCTTAGGGGACTGCAAAGAGTCTGTGGTAAAAGCCAGGGGAGCTCTTGTCCATTACTTCTTCGATGATTTTCATGTTGATGAGCGCTTCTACCTATTTGGCTAATGCCAAAACTCTCCCCGATCCCTTTGAGTACGCTGTCAAGCAGATGGGTACATGGGACAGCGGTGGGTCTTGCACAAATGGGATCGCGTAACCTTCTCTCAGAACCTGAACTACTCACTGTTCTGCTCCTCTCAGACTCCATTCCTCCCAAAATAAATGAAGTCTCACTCCTACATGTGCATGAAGGACCTCCTGATCACTTGTCTGATGGCTTGAAGGGAAGTTTTCTGGTGGACTTGGATGGGGGCCGTAAATTGGTTCTTGGTCTATTCTGCCACCTGGTCTTGCCGCCTTGAAAGGGGTGCTTCTGCAGAGGAGAAACCTTAGCTCCTGTGACAGGGGGATCCCTAGGACGTCTAGATGACTGTGTCAATAGATCGTTTGTAGACTTTTTCTCTAAGTCTGACAATGCCTGTAGAATTGTCTGCCCTGGGAACAGGTGGGATTTGCACAATGGCGAGAACATCAAAGCCGATTTCTGGTTCATCGTAAATCCCCTGGAAGCGAAAGAACACCACAGCTCTCTCTTCTTGAGGATCCCATCGTGAACAGTACGGCCAGCTCTCCCGAACCATCTCTCAACGCTTTGTCCACGCAGGGCAAAACATTAAACCAGTCCAACGAAAACTTCTTCTAGTGACTGACACTCTTCAATCTTCCTGGCAAGAGCAGCGATGGTCCATTCAAGAAAACTAAAAACCTCTTATCACCTTAAATACATTGCGTATCAGGTGATCGAAATCAGGCGAAGGGAATCTGATCTATGCACCCAAACAGGACGCTCTCCTGTTCGCATCTACTAGTCTGGTGAAGTACCCTTGAGAGGAGGCAGACACTCCCAAGGAAGGAACTTCTCCCGTCAAATAGAACTTTTACGTCTTGTTTTGCAACTTTGAAGGGGGGTAGGCAGTGGAAGTCTGTTACGAGAGTCATAAGCAGTGAGGCGTCTGGTGAAGTCAGAGTTGATTTTGGCAGCAGTTACCCTTTGGTGGTTAGTTATTTTGGTGTTATTTGATAGATTTTGGGGTTGTGAAGTTGTTGTGCCTGTGTCTGTCTGGTTGTGGTGAGGTAGAAGAGGTTGGTGGTGCATTTTCAGTGTCTGTGAGTGGTGGTTGGGGCAGTGTTGGTGTTGGCGGGTTGTGCTGGGGTAAGTTGTGTGGTTGTCGTGTTCTTTCGGGCTGTTGGTGTTCTTCGTCTGCAGTTGTTTGTCGGGTTGTTGAGCTGTTGTGGGTTTGTGGGTCTCGGTTGGTGTGTGGTTGGTTATCGGCGGTGGATGTGTCACGGCTAGCCAATAGCCTATCCAGCGGACAGCACAGCCTAGTCTATCTGGAGCCAGAGGTGAGTACCTGTTTGTGTTTTGTGTGTTCGGTATTTCATTGAACCAATTGTCCTGCAGGTTAAAGGTAACGTAAAGGGGAAAGTGTGAGTGTGGGAAATTTTGTTAGCTGGTACAATTAATGTAACTGTGGGGAGTTTGCTTGCTTTTATTACTTAGCTTTTGATTCCGCCACAGAGTACCCTTCCTTTAATACTTGAATCACCCATTGCTCTGCTCCTCTTTCTTCCCATCTTTTCCAAAAAAGACGGAGCCTAGCCCCACAGCCACACGAAGGACTGTGACGTTACTTTTTTTGGTTGCAGATTTACTTGAGGATTTCTTGATCGCTCTTGAAGTGAAATGAACGGTTCCTCTCAATCTTGACTGAGACCTTTGTCTCACACCCTGAAAAGATGGAGGTTGCAGGGTAAAAGACGACTTGGAGGAAGAAGGGGCCTGGTCAATTGAGCCAGAAGGTCCTGTGTGGATTTCATATGCAAGTGAGAGGCTATCTCTTCTACTGCCTCCTGCAGGGCAAGATGTAGTCCTCCTAAGGGCAAAAACAGAAGGAGTGACTTATGAGAGGATGTTATACCCTTTGAGGCAAAGGAAGCCCACAATTCTCTTTTCTTGAGAATGCCCATAGCATCTAATCTGGCAATTTCAAGCGATCCATCTCTAACGGCTTTGTCTGAAAACGACAGCACATTGCGCTAATCTGTTGCCATATCCACTGGCATCTCGGAGAAATTGAGAATTTTCCTTGCTAAAGCTCCGATGGAACAATCCATAAAACTACAAACTTCCAAAATTGACTTTTTTATGATAAAATAAGAGTTTATATATACTTACCAAGTAGTTACATTGCTACAGTTTCTAAAACCGTCGGCAGCTAGAAGTTTTGAAATTCGCGGAAGCCCTAGTTTGTTTTGGTCAGGTGATACCCCCCCACCCACTACCGGGGGAGTGAGGAACCAACACCGTCCGAAAATCAGTTGTTTATGCCCTATTATCCATGTGAGGGGAGGAGGGTGGGTTTTGATCATGTAACTACTTGGTAAGTATACATAAAATCTTATTTTATCATAAAAGTCATTTCTATGTATGCAACTTACCAAGTAGTTACATAGCTGAATCCCACATTGTAGGAGGTGGGATCCATGGATATGCTCATAACTTTTTAAAATTTAATAATTACAAATATATATTTAGAGCTAGCATCCATGCAGATGCTTGTTGGTTCCTTACCTGTTAAGAGAGCTGAACAGTTAATTACTGCCTCTGGAAGTTGCTCGTCTTAACTCATAGGGACGTGGCGGTATAGCCAAGGCTCGTCCTCTAAACAGTGGGACCCATGCAGCTATGGGCTAAGGAATGTCCGTGGCTAGCATGGTCAACTAAAGGATGCCCCTGCCCAGGGCGCAGTACCAAATAACCAAATGTTACCAGAGTAAAAAACATATCACCTCAACCATAACCATAAAATTCATACCTAACTCTACACTTGACTGAAGGGTACTCCTAGTACATCCATAGTACCACCAGGCTCTCCTAAAAAACTCAACAACCTCGTTCAAGGTGAAGAGATAGGCTAGGAAGGTATGACTTCCTACACACCCTTACCCAATGCTGTGCCCGCCGCTAAATACGGACACCCAAGGTATTGCAATTTTCATATACTGTTTCAATATCACGTAAGTAATGCGAGGCGAACAATGATTTACATTACCAATACGTTGCTTGAATAATTGAGTCCAACGAGAGATTGTTTAAATGAGAGAGAGGTTGCCACTGTTCTTTCCTCGTGAGCTTTCACTTTAAGTTTATTAAAAGTCGGTTTCCTTCACTTGTGAATGAGCATCTACAATCACGCAATGTAAGAAGAACGCCAGGGTGTTTTTAGACATCGGGCGCGCCGGATTCCTTTCCGAACACCATCAAACGATCGGACAGGCCCCAACCTTTCTCTGTCCTTTGTAAATAACATTTCAGAGCTCTGACCGGGCAGAGCAACCTCTCTTCTTCCGGTCCTACCAAGTCCATGAGGTTTTTGATACTGAATGAACGAGGCCATGGTTTGGACGGGATCTCGTTTTTGCCAAAAACCCCAACCCCAAGGTTAATGCGCAAACCGCATTACCCTGTGCAAAGCCTATTCTTTTGTCCATGGCATTCACTTGTGAATGAGCATCTACAATCACGCAATGTAAGAAGAACGCCAGGGTGTTTTTAGACATAGGGCGCGCCGGATTCCTTTCCGAACACCATAAAACGATCGGACAGGCCCCAACTTTCTCTGTCCTTTGTAAATAACATTTCAGAGCTCTGACCGGGCAGAGCAACCTCTCTTCTTCCGGTCCTACCAAGTCCATGAGGTTTTTGATACTGAATGAACGAGGCCATGGTTTGGACGGGATCTCGTTTTTTTGCCAAAAACCCCAAGGTTAATGCGCAAACCGCATTACCCTGTGCAAAGCCTATTCTTTTGTCCATGGCATTTATTTTCACTCACTCTTTTAGCTGTAGACAGGGCTACTAGGAATAAGGTCTTTTTCGTCAAATCTCTCAACGATGCTCTTTGCAACAGCTCACACGGAGTTTCTGACAACCACTTAAGTAGTATATATCTAGGTTCCAAGATAATATCTTCGAACCTTTGGGTTTTTCTATATCAAAGGACTTAATGAGATCTGCAAGATCTCTATTCGACACTTCCAGTCCTCTGTGCTTGAAAACAGATCCCAACATCGCCTTATACCCTTTGATAGTCGCAGTAGACAGATTTCTATCTGTTCTCAAATATGAAAAAAAATCTGCTATTTCTGTTATAGTTGTTTTAAAAGACAAAACATTATGCTTTTTACACCAGGCTCTAAACACAGCCCACTTTGCCTGATAGACTTTACTTGAAGATTCCCTTCTGCACTGCGCAATAGCTCTCGCCGCTTGTCTTGAAAACCCCTTCGCTCGTAAGAGTTGTCGGACAGTCTGTAAGCGGTTAGAGACAGAGAGGATAGTCCTTGATGGAACCTCCTGAAGTGGGGTTGTCTGAGTAGATCTGCTCTCTGAGGAAGTAACCTTGGCCAATCCACTAGAAGATCTAAAAGATCTGGAAACCATTCCTACGCTGGCCAGAATGGAGCAATGAGTCATCGAAACGTTGCAAGTTGTTGTTCGACCAGTCCAAAAGCATCGCATCTGTCGACCATGCTTTCGGGTCCGGGGCTGGTGAACAGTAAAGGGGGAGACAATGGTTTCTTGCTGTGGCAAACAGATCCACCATAGGTTTCCCCCAGAGTTTCCACAATTCAAGGCATACCACTGGATTCATCATCCATTCCATGTGAAGTACTTGCCTCCTGCGGCTCAGTTCGTCTGCGAGAACATTGAGTTTCCCCTGAACGAACCTCGGAATTAATGTGGTTTGATTCCAATTTGCCCAAACCAGCAGGCTCCTTGCTGTCTCGCAAAGAGATAACAAGTGTGTCCCTCCTTGTTTCTTTATGTAGGAGAGCGCTGTCGTGCTGTCCGAGTGTATCGCCACTACTTTGTTGCGAACTTCGTCCATGAACTTCAGCAATCCCCAGTGGATGGCGGTCAGTTCCTTTTGATTTATAAGCCACTGTTTTTGTTCTGCATTCCAAACTCCTGATACTTCTTTTTCCCCAGAATCACTCCCCAACCCTGATCTGATGCATCTGAAAAGACTAGATGGGGCTCTGCGGGAGGAGGGATCTCCCTTCCGCAAGTCTGTCTCTTAACTTCCACCATTGCAGGTCCTCTTTTATTTCCTGTGTGATAGGGAACACAAAAGAGTCCGGAAACTTCTTTCTGTTCTAATTCGCTCTGAGGAAGAACTGTAGGTTCCTCATATGCAGTCTCCCTAGTGTCAAGAAATGTTCTATTGAGGATAGTGCCCAAAAGACTCATCCATTCCTTTGCCGAGCATTCCTGGAGAACTAAAAATTTCACTACCTTCTGCAGGCACAACTCTATTTTTTGTGGGGATGGAAAAGCCCGAAAACTCACTGAGTTGATCCTCATCCCAAATAGACTAATTCCTGACTGGGGAGTAACTGCGACTTTCATCTGTTTATTAACAGTCCCAGATCCCGAGCTAAAGTCAGGGTTTTCTGAAGGTCCTCCGTGCACCTCTCCTTTGTTTGTGACCGGAGAAGCCAATCGTCCAAGTAAAGGGATATCCTTATCCCAACTAGATGTAACCATTTTGCAATGGGAGCTAGCACTCGGGTGAACACTTGTGGTGCGGTCGAAAGCCAGAAACACAGTGGTCTGAACTGGTATATCTTGTCCCTGAAGACAAAACGCAGAAACCTCTTTGAGGTTTGGTGTATTGGGATGTGAAAATATGCGTCCTCCATATCAATGAAGATCATCCAATCCCCTTGACGGATTGATGAAAGGACAGACTGATTCGTCTCAATCTTGAACTTTGTCTTTTGCACATAAAGGTTCAGAGTGCTTATGTCCAATATGGGTCTCCATCCCCCCGATGACTTGGGAACAATGAACAGATGATTGTAAAACCCTGGTGTTAGTGGCTCCTCTACTAACTCTATTGTTTTCTTTTGCAAGAGACGAAACCTCTTCCGAAAGGGCGATGAACTTCTTTGAATTCTCTGAGTAAGCTGTCAAAGCTATCGGAGAGCCTGGTAATGGTGGCTTTCTCTTGAACGGAATATCGTATCCTTCTCTTAAAACCTTTACGATCCAAGGTTCCGCCCCTCTTGCTTCCCATTCTTCCCAAAACTGATGGAGCCTTGCTCCTACTGGCGCATGAAGGACTGATACACTACTACTTGGTCGAGGGGTTGGTTGAGGATTTTTTAATAGATTTAAGGGTGAAACGTGCTCTGCCCCTTGATCTTGGGAAATATCTACCGAATCTCCTGCCCCGAAAGGGTTGTCCTCGGCTGGCTGGCGAGGGGCGTACACTAGGGATATTTTCTCTAGTCCGTTTAGTGGAATGCGAGAGAAGATCCTATGTTGCTTTCTTTTGCAATTCAGAGGCAGCTAGCACTACAGTCTTCTGGAAACAGGTGCTTCTTATCCAAGGGCAAATATAACAAGGCAGACTTTTGGGTACGAGATACTTTCTTGGATGTAAAAAAAAACACCATAGTTCTCTCTTCTTTAGGATACCTAACATGAAGAGAGAGGCTAGTTCCACGGAACCGTATCTAATCCCCTTATCTAAACAGGAGATCCCTCCCGAAATGTCTGTAAAAGCTTCCTCACTCAACATTGAATAGCTCTTCAGTTTACGTCCCAAGGCTCCTACTGTCCAGTCCAGGAAACTAAAAACTTCAAATACCTTAAAGATATTCTTAATGAGGTGGTCTAATTCTGACGCCGTAAACATTATCTTAGCCAAGTTGAAAGCCGATCTTCTTGCCGAGTCAATAAGCGCAGAGAAGTCTCCCTGGGCGGAGGCAGACACACCCAAAGAGAGAGCTTCTCCGGTTTCGTAACACAAGTATCTCCTATTTGAAAAACAAGAAGGAGGGAAGTAGAAGTTGACCTTGCCTTGATCCCTCTTATCCTCAAGCCAAAGGTTAAGGGGGCCGGCCAGAACTCTTATATATGGGGGTATAGGGCAAAAAATGCAAAGTCATGAAAAAATTCATGGAGCTTCATATGGCAATTGAGAATACGTATACGAAATATTTCGTCAAAATTCCTCTTACTTTCGTAGTTACAGGGTAATTAGTAAACATAACTCAATAAGCCTAAAACATTCATCCGTACAAGAAAATGCAATATTTCTTCTGTTATCGTAAATTTTGATAATTGTTGTCAAAGAAATTGTGAGAAATGGCATCTGTAGAGATTCCGTGGGTCGCAGAGGGGAGTATCAAGTTGAACCATGATTCAGTGCGAGCACAGACTTCAAGTAGACTACACGTTCGAGTTTAACCTCTGACATTCGCCTGCTTTTACATATGTTTATGTATGTTTCGGCAAGAATTTCATCATGCCAATGAGGAAAAGATAAGGAAAACATCTTGCTAACATAAAGACGAAGAAAATTCGCTCTAATATGATTACAGAATATCATAATATATGCGATATTAGCGTAGTTATTGAAGAGAGAGAGGGAGGGTTGCATAGTAAGTAAACGCCTCCGTCTTGCCTGAAGCACACGTCACACTGTCCCCCAGGCTACGATCTTTGAGCAAAGGGATCTTAATTTATGATAAATAACATAGTTTTGGTTTAATAATACCCAAAAAGGAATATGAAATTCATAATAATCATGATTTATTAACACTGTCTTTGTAAAAAGAGAGTACAACTTCGAATTTCACCTCTTGACATTCTCTTGCATTTATGTTTGTTTATTTTTGTTTCGGCAAGAATTTCATCATGCCAAAACGGAAAATACTAGGAAAACATCTAGCTAACATACAGAAGAAGAAAATTTGCCGTAATAAGCCAAGTTAGTGAAGGAGAAAGAGAGAGAGTTGCGTAGGAAGGAATAGCCCGTCTTGCCTGACGTAGTGCCCCAAGCTACGATATACAGTGGTCCCCCCGTATTCGCGGGGGATGCGTACCAGACCCCCCCCGCGAATAGTTAGAATCCGCGAATGTTTGGAACCCCTATAAAAATGCTAAAAACAGCCTATTTTGTTAGTTAAAACTTAAGAAAAACCACTAAAAATTTTCATACTTGGTTTTTTTAATAGTTTTATCACAAAAAGTACATTTTATGATGAAATTGATAACAAAAACCAGGAATCTGTGGATATTTCTCATAGAAAAATACTGCGAATGCGCAGATTTTCCGCGAATAATGCAGGGAAACGTTCCCGCGAGAAATCCGCGAATGTGTGAGTCCGCGAATCCGGAGAACGCGAATACGGGGGGTCCACTGTATGAGCAAAGGGATCATCATTTATGATTAAATTATGATAAATAAAATAGTTTTGGTTTATTAATACACAAAAAAGAAATATACATTCATAATAATCATTATTTATTAACATTGTCGCTATAAAAATACGAAGAAAAACTTTGAACGCCCGTATCTCAAAACTATAGTTATTGACCTTCAAAATCTATCTTCTCACTTAGTTTTAAAGCTATAACATTGGAATTTGGTATATAACTCAGAAAGACATTATAGAACAATCAAATGAAGCCCTTTTTTCCAATCTTTGTTTTGTCTTTTTTTTATAAACTTTGTTTTCCTAATTTATAGGGTTTATTTTTTTACCATAATGAAAAATTCATATCTAGCAAAAAATGACTTTTAGAAAAAAAACTCCTCATTTGATTGGAGGTCTACATCAGGTCTATATATGGTAGTAATCCCAGGTCTTAATATTAAATATCAAGGGAGGAGATACAATTTGAAAAATGGTTATTTTCGGGATAAATCACCCTGGCGTCAAAAACCGAAGGTCAGAGGCGAAAATCATATGCGGTTTGGAGATGTCCCAAGTCACCTTATCAAGTGGTATGAATATCAAAGTCCTGTCCTTAAAGAATGACATTAGCCGGCCAGCCCCCTTAATTTTCTTTAACGCTTTTCGAGCCTAAAAAGACAGTACTAGTTTCAGTAATTTCCTGGAGTCTTCCTGGTTGTCCCTCATGTAAGAAGACACAGGAGACGTGGGGGTTACTGGCGAGAAGGAATCTGAAAAATTGTCTACAAAGTAAAAAAGCAAAGGTTTGTAGGCAGTGAGAGAAGACTCTTTATCCTCCTCTTCTCCTTTCTCTTCTTCTTCGGCTGAAGAAATAGGTGATAAGGTCTCTACAGGTTGGATAGGGGGTGCTGCAGATTGAATAAAGCCCAAAATGCTGTCTAACTTATTCTGGATGGCTGACAGAGAATGATCGGGGGTAGCCATCACCTGAAGTCCTGTCGGTAGGCCTGAAGCTGAAATTGATGTCATAGGCTGTCCGAGTGCTTCAGACTGGTACCTCTGTGCACTTGGTTGCATATATACCTGTGGATGCTCGGGCGCTAGCGGACGCTCTTGGACACTCGGGTGCTCGTGGATTCCCGGGTGGTAGTGGGCGCTCGGGAGCTGTTGGACGCTCGGTTGCAACTGTATTCCTGGGCGCCAATGGACGCTCAGGAGCCAAAGGTTGTTCTAGCGTCGCCGCGGAAGTTCCGGGCGCCAAAGGCTGCTCTGGCAAGCAGGCAAACTGTGGCGCCGATGGGCGCTCGGGAGTCAGCAGGTTCTCATGCTCCGGATGCTGAAGATGTCTCCCAGGAGTCTCGGGCTCCGAAAGTTTACTCTTCCCCGTACTCTTCACCTCTGAACGTCTGCTAGGGGAAGAATTTCTCGACAACAACTTCGACTTAGAGGATGTAATCCTCTCACTACACGTCCCTCTCCTGCCATATCCTGAGAGAATCTCTCTGGAGAGTACCAAAAACTACACGAAGGCTGTTCCTTCCGTAAAGGGCTAGCCTTTTTACAGGGGACTGGAGAAGGAGATAACTTAGTGGAAGCACTAGACGACAGCGGTACTCCTTTAGAGACGCCTCTTTTCCAATGGCGCTCTGTTGCAATCTGGGATTTGTCAACAGAATCGCCTGAGGGGGCGACTGCTCGTGGGCAGACCCCACTAACCTCCCTTGGGCTACCAGGATGCTTCCTCCCAGGTTCTGGGGAGTTTGACAGGGACCTTTGCCTAGGAGAATCAGTGGGCCAAACAGCCACCTCCTCCACCACACTTACACTTGCACTCACTTCATCACTTACCTTGTCCATTAGAGTTTTCACGGACGCTCCTAATTTCTCCATTGCTTGGAGCATGATAAAAAATTTCTGATCGACTCTTGCCTCTAAATTGGTCACAGCATCGGGTACGGGTGTGAGAGAGCCAAGATTAGGACTGGGAATGACAGGTGGAGGGGAAGGTTCAAAAAGAGACAAATTACCATTAGACAATTCCTGACTAATTAAGTTTTTTGCTTTAGCTCTAGAAGCCAATTTTCTCTTTTTATCTCTCTCTAACTTGTTCATGTAACTAGTCAAGATCTTCCAATTTCTTTGACCCCAATTAATACACTCCCCACAAGTTTGATCTGGTGTACAAGTCTGTCCCCTACAACCTGTGCAAATTGAATGTGGGATTCATTACCCCCACTTTAGCGATCCCAAGTATTGCAGCCTTTACTACAATACCTAATCCCAGATGAACTAGTGTCTGACATTATGTAGACCAATTCAAAACTAGTGAATTTCGGTGCAAAAACTATTTAAAACTATTATCAATTCCTAAATAGCTATCACCGAAAACAACACTTCCAATATTCAGAGTACTTCACCAAATAACTCCAACAAAGAGCAACGGCAAAGAATTCCAAAAATTCTGCTGCTACTGAAACTGTGTTGACAGTACCAGCCGGCAGAAACAACTGATTTTCGGACGGTATTGGTTCCTCACTCCCCCGATAGTGGGCGGGAGGGTATCCCCTGACCAAAACAAACTAGCGCTTCCGCGAATTTCAAAAATTCTAGCTGCCAACGGTTTTAGAAACTATAGCTATGTAACTACTTGGTAAGTTGCATGCATAAAACTTTGAAAAGAATCCTCAGCAAATGATCCATCTCCATAGCCAAAAACATCGTTTTTGCCGAAGAGAAAGCCGATTTTCTAGCAGGATCAATAAGACTGGAGAAGTCCCCCTGGGAGGAGGCAGCCACTCCCAAAGAAAGAGCTTCTCCCGTCTCATAACATCATCTTTTTGTAGACAAGCGAGAAAGTGGAATACTGAAAGAAGCCTTTCCTTGTCTTTTCTTCTCTGACAGGCAGTTGTCCACCTTGCCAAGAACCTTCTTGGGGGATGACAATAGCATCATCTTCAGAAGCATATTCTCCCCCACTAACTAGTCACTTGTCATAAATGATGAAGCAGGCAAAGCAGGAGTCATCAGAGCAAAGAAATCTGGAAAACTGCGTAAAAGATGTAGAAGTAATGAAGAATAACCAGTTGGAATTTCTTTTTTATCAAAAACCTCTTCATCCAAAGAAACCGGGGAAAGAGAAAGATTCACAGGAAGGGCTACTGATGACGATGAAGCTTTCTTAAGAAGACCTATAATATTATCCAGTTGCTTTTGAACGGGCGCCAACATCGGATATTGATCCTTAATTGCCTCTGAAAGCAGCATAGAATCATCCAAACCAGACGAAATCAGTGTGACAAAAAATGCTGTCTTAAGATTCAATGAAAATCCTGGCTGTGGAGGGCACCTAGGGGGGGGCTGGAAACTTGGACACTACCTGGCACCTAAGAAAAGCTGGGTGCCAACTATCCCATGGGTGTTCCAACACTACTGGGTGCCAA
>NC_061091.1:18228400-18328400 GCF_015104395.2 Macrobrachium nipponense
TTGGCACCCAGTAGTGTTGGAACACCCATGGGATAGTTGGCACCCAGCTTTTCTTAGGTGCCAGTAGTGTCCAAGTTTCCAGCCCCCCCTAGGCGCCCTCCACAGCCAGGATTTTCATTGAATCTTAAGACAGCATTTTTTGTCACACTGATTTCGTCTGGTTTGGATCAATTAAGGATCAAGATCCGATGTTGGCGCCCGTTCAAAAGCAACTGGATAATATTATAGGTCTTCTTAAGAAAGCTTCATCGTCATCAGTAGCCCTTCCTGTGGATCTTTCTCTTTCCCCGGTTTCTTTGGATGAAGAGGTTTTTTGATAAAAAAGAAATTCCAACTGGTTATTCTTCATTACTTATACATCTTTTACACAGTTTTCCAGATTTCTTTGCTCGGTGACTCCTGCTTTGCCTGCTTCATCATTTATGACAAGTGACTAGTTAGTGGGGGAGAATATGCTTCTGAAGATGATGCTATTGTCATCCCCCAAGAAGGTTCTTGGCAAGGTGGACAACTGCCTGTCAGAGAAGAAAAGACAAGGAAAGGCTTCTTTCAGTATTCCACTTTCTCGCTTGTCTACAAAAAGATGATGTTATGAGACGGGAGAAGCTCTTTCTTTGGGAGTGGCTGCCTCCTCCCAGGGGGACTTCTCCAGTCTTATTGATCCTGCTAGAAAATCGGCTTTCTCTTCGGCAAAAACGATGTTTTTGGCTATGGAGATGGATCATTTGCTGAGGATTCTTTTCAAAGTTTTATGCATGCAACTTACCAAGTAGTTACATAGCTATAGTTTCTAAAACCGTTGGCAGCTAGAATTTTTGAAATTCGCGGAAGCGCTAGTTTGTTTTGGTCAGGGGATACCCCCCGCCCACTATCGGGGGAGTGAGGAACCAACACTGTCCGAAAATCAGTTGTTTCTGTCGGCTGGTACTGCCAACACAGTTTCAGTAGCAGCAGAATTTTTGGAATTCTTTGCCGTTGCTCTTTGTTGGAATTATTTGGTGAAGTACTCTGAATATTGGAAGTGTTGTTTTCGGTGATAGCTATTTAGGAATTGATAATAGTTTTAAATAGTTTTGCACCGAAATTCACTAGTTTTGAATTGGTCTACATAATGTCAGACACTAGTTCATCTGGGATTAGGTATTGTAGTAAAGGCTGCAATACTTGGATCGCTAAAGTGGGTAATGATCCACATTCAATTTGCACAGGTTGTAGGGGACAGACTTGTACACCAGATCAAACTTGTGGGGAGTGTATTAATTGGGGTCAAAGAAATTGGAAGATCTTGACTAGTTACATGAACAAGTAGAGAGAGATAAAAAGAGAAAATTGGCTTCTAGAGCTAAAGCAAAAAACTTAATTAGTCAGGAATTGTCTAATGGTAATTTGTCTCTTTTTGAACCTTCCCCTCCACCTGTCATTCCCAGTCCTAATCTTGGCTCTCTCACACCCGTACCCGATGCTGTGACCAATTTAGAGGCAAGAGTCGATCAGAAATTTTTTATCATGCTCCAAGCAATGGAGAAATTAGGAGCGTCCGTGAAAACTCTAATGGACAAGGTAAGTGGTGAAGTGAGTGTGCAAGTGTAAGTGTGGTGGAGGAGGTGGCTGTTTGGCCCACTGATTCTCCTAGGCAAAGGTCCCTGTCAAACTCCCCAGAACCTGGGAGGAAGCATCCTGGTAGCCCAAGGGAGGTTAGTGGGGTCTGCCCACGAGCAGTCGCCCCCTCAGGCGATTCTGTTGACAAATCCCAGATTGCAACAGAGCGCCATTGAAAAGGCGTCTCTAAAGGAGTACCGCTGTCGTCTAGAGCTTCCAGCTCCGGGGAGTCCTCTCCCAGGCGCCAGTGGCGATTCCATGACGAGTCCCGTCCATTGAAAAGGAGGGCTCGTAAGTTATCTCCTTCTCCAGTCCCCTGTAAAAAGGCTAGCCTTTTACGGAAGGAAACAGCCTTCGTGTAGTTTTTTGGTACTTTTCCAGGAAGGCGATTCTCTCAGGATATGACAGGAGAGGACGTGTAGTGAGAGGATTACATCCTCTAAGTCGAAGTTGTTGTCGAGAAATTCTTCCCTAGCAGACGTTCAGAGGTGAAGAGTACGGGGAAGAGTAAAACTTTCGGAGCCCGAGACTCCTGGGAGACATCTTCAGCATCCGGAGCATGAGAACCTGCTGACTCCCGAGCGCCCATCGGCGCCACAGTTTGCCTGCTTGCCAGAGCAGCCTTTGGCGCCCGGAACTTCCGCGGCGACGCTAGAACAACCTTTGGCTCCTGAGCGTCCATTGGCGGCCAGGAATACAGTTGCAACCGAGCGTCCAACAGCTCCCGAGCGCCCACTACCACCCGGGAATCCACCCGAGTGTCCAAGAGCGTCCGCTAGCGCCCGAGCATCCACAGGTATATATGCAACCAAGTGCACAGAGGTACCAGTCTGAAGCACTCGGACAGCCTATGACATCAATTTCAGCTTCAGGCCTACCGACAGGACTTCAGGTGATGGCTACCCCCGATCATTCTCTGTCAGCCATCCAGAATAAGTTAGACAGCATTTTGGGCTTTATTCAATCTGCGGCACCCCCTATCCAACCTGTAGAGACCTTATCACCTATTTCTTCAGCCGAAGAAGAAGAGAAAGGAGAAGAGGAGGATAAAGAGTCTTCTCTCACTGCCTACAAACCTTTGCTTTTTTACTTTGTAGACAATTTTTCAGATTCTTTCTCGCCAGTAAACCCCCACGTCTCCTTTGTTCTTCTTACATGAGGGACAACCAGGAAGACGCCAGGAAAATTACTATGAGAAATATCCACAGATTCCTGGTTTTTTTGTTATCAATTTCATCATAAAATGTACTTTTTGTGATAAAACTATTAAAAAAAACCAAGTATGAAAATTTTTAAGATTTTTAGTGGTTTTTCTTAAGTTTTAACTAACAAAATAGGCTGTTTTTAGCATTTTTATAGGGGTTCCAAACATTCGCGGATTCTAACTATTCGCGGGGGGGGTCTGGTACGCATCCCCCGCGAATACGGGGGGACCACTGTATATCGTAGCTTGGGGCACTACGTCAGGCAAGACGGGCTATTCCTTCCTACGCAACTCTCTCTCTTTCTCCTTCACTAACTTGGCTTATTACGGCGAATTTTCTTCTTCTGTATGTCAGCTAGATGTTTTCCTAGTATTTTCCGTTTTGGCATGATGAAATTCTTGCCGAAACAAAAATAAACAAACATAAATGCAAGAGAATGTCAAGAGGTGAAATTCGAAGTTGTACTCTCTTTTACAAAGACAGTGTTAATAAATCATGATTATTATGAATTTCATATTCCTTTTTGGGTATTATTAAACCAAAACTATGTATTGTTTATCATAAATTAAGAGCCCTTTGCTCAAAAGATCGTAGCCTGGGGGACAGTGTGACGTGTGCTTCAGGCAAGACGGAGGCGTTTACTTACTATGCAACCCTCCCTCTCTCTCTTCAATAACTACGCTAATATCGCATATATTATGATATTCTGTAATCATATTAGAGTGAATTTTCTTCGTCTTTATGTTAGCAAGATGTTTTCCTTATCTTTTCCTCATTGGCATGATGAAATTCTTGCCGAAACATACATAAACATATGTAAAAGCAGGCGAATGTCAGAGGTTAAACTCGAACGTGTAGTCTACTTGAAGTCTGTGCTCGCACTGAATCATGGTTCAACTTGATACTCCCCTCTGCGACCCACGGAATCTCTACAGATGCTTTTTCTCACAATTTCTTTGACAATAATTATCAAAATTTACGATAACAGAAGAAATATTGCATTTTCTTGTACGGATGAATGTTTTAGGCTTATTGAGTTATGTTTACTAATTACCCTGTAACTACGAAAGTAAGAGGAATTTTGACGAAATATTTCGTATACGTATTCTCAATTGTCATATGAAGCTCCATGAATTTTTTCATGACTTTGCATTTTTTGCCCTATACCCCCATATATAAGAGTTCTGGCCGGCCCCCTTAACCTTTGGCTTGAGGATAAGAGGGATCAAGGCAAGGTCAACTTCTACTTCCCTCCTTCTTGTTTTTCAAATAGGAGATACTTGTGTTACGAAACTGGAGAAGCTCTCTCTTTGGGTGTGTCTGCCTCCGCCCAGGGAGACTTCTCTGCGCTTATTGACTCGGCAAGAAGATCGGCTTTCAACTTGGCTAAGATAATGTTTACGGCGTCAGAATTAGACCACCTCATTAAGAATATCTTTAAGGTATTTGAAGTTTTAGTTTCCTGGACTGGACAGTAGGAGCCTTGGGACGTAAACTGAAGAGCTATTCAATGTTGAGTGAGGAAGCTTTTACAGACATTTCGGGAGGGATCTCCTGTTTAGATAAGGGGATTAGATACGGTTCCGTGGAACTAGCCTCTCTCTTCATGTTAGGTATCCTAAAGAAGAGAGAACTATGGTGTTTTTTTTTACATCCAGAAAGTATCTCGTACCCAAAAGTCTGCCTTGTTTATATTCGCCATTGGATAAGAAGCACCTGTTTCCAGAAGACTGTAGTGCTAGCTGCCTCCGAATTGCAAAAGAAAGCAACACAGGATCTTCTCTCGCATTCCACTAAACGGACTAGAGAAAATATCCTAGTGTACGCCCCTCGCCAGCCAGCCGAGGACAACCCTTTCGGGGCAGGAGATTCGGTAGATATTTCCCAAGATCAAGGGGCAGAGCACGTTTCACCCTTAAATCTATTAAAAAATCCTCAACCAACCCCTCGACCAAGAAGTAGTGTATCAGTCCTTCGTGCGCCAGTAGGAGCGAGGCTCCATCAGTTTTGGGAAGAATGGGAAGCAAGAGGGGCGGAACCTTGGATCGTAAAGGTTTTAAGAGAAGGATACGATATTCCGTTCAAGAGAAAGCCACCATTACCAGGCTCTCCGATAGCTTTGACAGCTTACTCAGAGAATTCAAAGAAGTTCATCGCCCTTTCGGAAGAGGTTTCGTCTCTTGCAAAAGAAAACAATAGAGTTAGTAGAGGAGCCACTAACACCAGGGTTTTACAATCATCTGTTCATTGTTCCCAAGTCATCGGGGGGATGGAGACCCATATTGGACATAAGCACTCTGAACCTTTATGTGCAAAAGACAAAGTTCAAGATTGAGACGAATCAGTCTGTCCTTTCATCAATCCGTTAAGGGGATTGGATGATCTCCATCGATATGGAGGACGCATATTTTCACATCCCAATACACCAAACCTCAAAGAGGTTTCTGCGTTTTGTCTTCAGGGACAAGATATACCAGTTCAGACCACTGTGTTTCTGGCTTTCGACCGCACCACAAGTGTTCACCCGAGTGCTAGCTCCCATTGCAAAATGGTTACATCTAGTTGGGATAAGGATATCCCTTTACTTGGACGATTGGCTTCTCCGGTCACAAACAAAGGAGAGGTGCACGGAGGACCTTCAGAAAACCCTGACTTTAGCTCGGGATCTGGGACTGTTAATAAACAGATGAGTCGCAGTTACTCCCCAGTCAGGAATTAGTCTATTTGGGGATGAGGATCAACTCAGTGAGTTTTCGGGCTTTTCCATCCCCACAAAAAATAGAGTTGTGCTTGCAGAAGGTAGTGAAATTTTTAGTTCTCCAGGAATGCTCGGCAAAGGAATGGATGAGTCTTTTGGGCACTATCCTCAATAGAACATTTCTTGACACTAGGGAGACTGCATATGAGGAACCTACAGTTCTTCCTCAGAGCGAATTAGAACAGAAAGAAGTTTCCGGACTCTTTTGTGTTCCCTATCACACAGGAAATAAAAGAGGACCTGCAATGGTGGAAGTTAAGAGACAGACTTGCGGAAGGGAGATCCCTCCTCCCGCAGAGCCCCATCTAGTCTTTTCAGATGCATCAGATCAGGGTTGGGGAGCGATTCTGGGGGAAAAAGAAGTATCAGGAGTTTGGAATGCAAAACAAAAACAGTGGCTTATAAATCAAAAGGAACTGATCGCCATCCACTGGGGATTGCTGAAGTTTGTGGACGAAGTTCGCAACAAAGTAGTGGCGATACACTCGGACAGCACGACAGCGCTCTCCTACATAAAGAAACAAGGAGGGACACACTCGTTATCTCTTTGCGAGACAGCAAGGAGCCTGCTGGTTTGGGCAAATTGGAATCAAACCACATTATTTCCGAGGTTCGTTCAGGGGAAACTCAATGTTCTCGCGGACGAACTGAGCCGCAGGAGGCAAGTACTTCACACGGAATGGATGATGAATCCAGTGGTATGCCTTGAATTGTGGAAACTCTGGGGGAAACCTATGGTGGATCTGTTTGCCACAGCAAGAAACCATCGTCTCCCCCTTGACTGTTCACCAGCCCCGGACCCGAAAGCATGGTCGACAGATGCAACGCTTTTGGACTGGTCGAACAAAGACTTGTACGCTTTTCCTCCATTCAAGATGGTGCAAGATGGTGAGAGAAGTCATCAACAAATTCGAAATGCATCACAACGTTTCGATGACTCTCATTGCTCCATTCTGGCCAGCGCAGGAATGGTTTCCAGATCTTTTAGATCTTCTAGTGGATTGGCCAAGGTTACTTCCTCAGAGAACAGATCTACTCAGACAACCCCACTTCAGGAGGTTCCATCAAGGACTATCCACTCTGTCTCTAACCGCTTACAGACTGTCCGACAACTCTTATGAGCGAAGGGGTTTTCAAGACAAGCAGCGAGAGCTATTGCGCAGTGCAGAAGGGAATCTTCAAGCAAAGTCTATCAGGCAAATTGGGCTGTGTTTAGAGCCTGGTGTAAAAAGCATAATGTTTCGTCTTTTAAAACAACTATAACAGAAATAGCAGATTTTCTTTCATATTTGAGAACAGATAGAAATCTGTCTACTGCGACTATCAAAGGGTATAAGGCGATGTTGGGATCTGTTTTCAAGCACAGAGGATTGGAAGTGTCGAATAGAGATCTTGCAGATCTCATTAAGTCCTTTGATATAGAAAAACCCAAAGGTTCGAAGATATTATCTTGGAACCTAGATATACTACTAAAGTGGTTGTCGGAAACTCCGTGTGAGCTGTTGCAAAGAGCATCGTTGAGATATTTGACGAAAAAGACCTTATTCCTAGTAGCCTTGTCTACAGCTAAAAGAGTGAGTGAAATAAATGCCATGGACAAGAGAATAGAGAATAGGCTTTGCACAGGGTAATGCAGTTTGCGCATTAACCTTGGGGTTTTTGGCAAAAAACGAGATCCCGTCCAAACCATGGCCTTGTTCATTCAGTATCAAAAACCTCATGGACTTGGTAGGACCGGAAGAAGAAGAGAGGTTGCTCTGCCCAGTCAGAGCTCTGAAATGTTATTTACAAAGGACAGAGAAAGTTGGCGCCCGTCCGATGGTTTATGGTGTTCGGTAAGGAATCCGGCGCGCCTGATGTCTAAAAACGCCCTGGCGTTCTTCTTACATCGCGTGATTGTAGATGCTCATTCACAAGTGAAAGAAACCGACCTTAATAAACTTAAAGTGAAAGCTCACGAGGTAAGAGCAGTGGCAACCTCTCTCTCATTTAAACAATCTCTTGTTGGACTCAATTATTCAAACAACGTATTGGTAATGTAAATCATTGTTCGTCTCGCATTACTTACGTGATATTGAAACAGTACATGAAAATTGCAGTACCCTGGGTCCGTATGTAGCGGCGGGCACAGCATTGGGTAAGGGTGTGTAGGAAGTCATACCTTCCTAGCCTATCTCTTCACCTTGAACGAGGTTGTTGAGTTTTTTAGGAGAGCCTGGTGGTACTATGGATGTACTAGGAGTACCCTTCAGTCAAGTGCAGAGTTAGGTATGAATTTTATGGTTATGGTTGAGGTGATATGATTTTTACTCTGGTAACATTTGGTTATTTGGTACTGCCCCCTGGGCATTGGCATCCTTTACTTGACCATGCTAGCCACGGACATTCCTTAGCCCTTAGCTGCATGGGTCCCCACTGTTTAGAGGACGGAGCCTTGGCTTATACCGCCCATGTCCCTATGAGTTAAGACGAGCGACTTCCAGAGGCAGTAATTAACTGTTCAGCTCTCTTAACAGGTAAGGAACCAACAAGCATCTGCATGGATGCTAGCTCTAAATATATATTTGTAATTATTAAATTTTAAAAAGTTATGAGCATATCCATGGATCCCACCTCCTACAATGTGGGATTCAGCTATGTAACTACTTGGTAAGTTGCATACATAAAAATGACTTTTATGATAAAATAAGATTTTATGTATACTTACCAAGTAGTTACATGATCAAAACCCACCCTCCTCCCCTCACATGGATAATAGGGCATAAACAACTGATTTTCGGACGGTGTTGGTTCCTCACTCCCCCGGTAGTGGCCGGGGGGTATCACCTGACCAAAACAAACTAGGGCTTCCGCGAATTTCAAAATTTCTAGCTGCCGACGGTTTTAGAAACTATAGCAATGTAACTACTTGGTAAGTATATATAAAATCTTATTTTATCATAAAAAAGTCATTTTTGGAAGTTTTTAGTTTTATGGATTGTTCCATTGGAGCTTTAACAAGGAAAATTCTCAATTTCTCCGAGCTGCCAGTGGATATGGCAACAGATTAGTGCAATGTGTTGTCGTTTTCAGACAAAATTGTAAGAGATGGATCGCTTGAAATTGCCAGATTAGATGCTATGGGCATTCTCAAGAAAAGAGAATTGTAGGTTTCCTTTGCTTCAAAGGGTATAACATCCTCTCATAAGTCACTCCTTCTGTTTTTGCCCTTAGGAGGACTACATCTTTCCCTGCAGGAGGCAGTAGAAGAGATAGCCTCTCACTTGCATATGAAATCCACACAGGACCTTCTGGCTCAATTGACCAGGCACCCCAAGGATTGGGCCCCTTCTTCCTCCAAGTCGTCTTTTACCCTGCAACCTCCATCTTTTCGGGGTGTGAGACAAAGGTCTCAGTCAAGATCGAGAGGAACCGTTCATTTCACTTCAAGAGCGATCAAGAAATCCTTCAAGTAAATCTGCAACCAAAAAAAGTAACGTCCCAGTCCTTCATGTGGCTGTGGGTCTAGGCTCCATCTTTTTTGGAAAAGATGGGAAGAAAGAGGAGCAGAGCAATGGGTGATTCAAGTATTAAAGGAAGGGTACTCTGTGGCAGAATCAAAAGCTAAGTAATAAAAGCAAGCAAACTCCCCACAGTTACATTAATTGTACCAGCTAACAAAATTTCCCACACTCACACTTTCCCCTTTACGTTACCTTTAACCTGCAGGACAATTGGTTCAATGAAATACCGAACACACAAAACACAAACAGGTACTCACCTCTGGCTCCAGATAGACTAGGCTGTGCTGTCCGCTGGATAGGCTATTGGCTAGCCGTGACCACATCCGCCGCCGATAACCAACCCACAACACCAACCGAGACCCACAAACCCACAACAGCTCAACAACCCGACAAACAACTGCAGACGAAGAACACCAACAGCCCGAAAGAACACGACAACCGCACAACTTACCCCAGCACAACCCGCCAACACCAACACTGCCCCAACCACCACTCACAGACACTGAAAATGCACCACCAACCTCTTCTACCTCACCACAACCAGACAGACACAGGCACAACAACTTCACAACCCCAAAATCTATCAAATAACACCAAAACAACTAACCACCAAAGGGTAACTGCTGCCAAAATCAACTCTGACTTCACCAGACGCCTCACTGCTTATGACTCTCGTACAGACTTCTTCCACTGCCTACCCCCCAAATTCAAAGTTGCAAAAACAAGACGTAAAAGTTCTTATGCGACAGGAGAAGTTCCTTCCTTGGGAGTGTCTGCCTCCTCTCAAGGGTACTTCACCGACTAGTAGATGCGAACGGAGGAGCGTCCTCTTGGGTGCATAGATCAGATTCCCTTCTCCTGATTTCGATCACCTGATACGCAATGTATTTAAGGTGATAGAGGTTTTTAGTTTCTTGAATGGACCATCGCTGCTCTTGCCAGGAGATTGAAGAGTGTCAGTCACTAGAAGAAGTTTTCGTTGGACTGCTTAATGTTTTGCCCTGCGTGGACAAAGCGTTGAGAGATGTTCGGGAGAGCTGGCCGTACTGTTCACGATGGATCTTCAAGAAGAGAGAGCTGTGGTGTTCTTTCGCTTCCAGGGGATTTATGATGAACCAGAAATCGGCTTTGATGTCTCGCCATTGTGCAAATCCCACCTGTTCCCAGGGCAGACAATTCTACAAGTATTGTCAGACTTAGAGAAAAAGTCTACAAACGATCTATTGACACAGTCATCTAGACGTCCTAGGGATCCCCCTGTCACAGGAGCTAAGGTTTCTCCTTTGCAGAAGCACCCCTTTCAAGGCGGCAAGACCAGGTGGCAGAATAGACCAAGAACCAATTTACGGCCCCATCCAATCCACCAGAAAACTTCCCTTCAAGCCATCAGACAAGTGATCAGGAGGTCCTTCATGCACATGTAGGAGTGAGACTTCATTTATTTTGGGAGGAATGGAGTCTGAGGAGCAGAACAGTGAGTAGTTCAGGTTCTGAGAGAAGGTTACGCGATCCCATGTGTGACAAGCCCACCGCTGTCCCTGTCCCATCTGCTTGACAGCGTACTCAAAGGGATCTGGGAGAGTTTTGGCATTAGCCAAATAGGTAGAAGCACTCATCAAACATGAAAATCATCGAAGAAGTAATGGACAAGAAAACTCCCCTGGCTTTTACCACAGACTCTTTGCAGTCCCCTAAAGCATTGGGGGGCTGGAGGCCTGTATTAGACATGACGCGTTGAACGTCTTGTTCAAAAAGACGAAGTTTTGGATGGAAACCATCGGTTCCAGTGATGTCAGCCCTTCACCGAATGACTGATGGTGTCTCTTCGACATGAAGGACGCATACTTTCATGTCCCCATGCATCAGGAGTCCCAAGAAATTTCTGAGCTTTATCTTCAAAAGAGGGTGTTTCCAGTTTTCACAGCCCTCTGCTTCGGAGCTATCTACAGCTCCCAAAGTATTTCACCCTCCGTATTCTCGCTCCTCTAGGAACTTGGGCCTGCACCTAATGGGAATAAATGGGGCATTCTACTTAGACAACTGGCTTCTGAGTCAAAATCCAGACATTGAAACCCTGACTCACAATTGGGAATTCAGATAAAACATCGAGAAGTCACAATTGTCTCCAACAGAGGATTCCCTATTTAGGGATGATTCTAGACAGTCTAGCTTTTTCGGACTTTTATCTCCCCGAAGAGGATAGAATCGGTGTCTCTCAACAGTCAAGAGTTCCTAGTATGTCTATCGGGCTCGGCATTGGATTGGATAGCCTCTCGGGACCGTCGCCTCGGTGGAAGGTTTTGTAAGTTTAGGTCACCTCCACATGAGACTGCTCCAATTCTTCTGAGAGCAAACTGAATTGGAAGACTCAGCCGGACTCGCTGTTTTTCCCTTGACAGAAGAGATAAAAACAGATTCTTTGATGATGGTTGTTGCAGGAGAGACTCCAAAAAAGGTTTTTCTCTTCATAAAGTCGAACCCCGACTTTTGAATTCTACTCAGACGCGACGTACAAAGGATGGGGATCTTTAATAGGGACAAGAGAACAGCATGGTCTCGACATTGAAGGACGCATACTTTTCATGTCCCCAATGCATCAGAGTCCAAGAAATTTCTGAGCTTTATCTTCAAAAAGAGGGTGTTCCAGTTCACAGCCCTCTGCTTCGGACTATCTACAGCTCCCAAAGTATTCACCCGTATTCTCGCTCCTCTAGGAACTTGGCTGCACCTAATGGGAATAAATGGGGCATTCTACTTAGACAACTGGCTTCTGAGGTCAAAATCCAGACATTGAACCTGACTCAACAATTGGGAATTCAGATAAACATCGAGAAGTCACAATTGTCTCCAACACAGAGGATTCCCTATTTAGGGATGATTCTAGACAGTCTAGCTTTTCGGACTTTTATCTCCCCGAAGAGGATAGAATCGGTGTCTCTCAACAGTCCAAGAGTTCCTAGTATGTCTATCGGGCTCGGCATGGATTGGATGAGCCTCTCGGGACCGTCGCGTCAGTGGAAGGTTTTGTAAGTTTAGGTCACCTCCACATGAGACTGCTCCAATTCTTCCTGAGAGCAAACTGGAATTGGAAGACTCAACCGGACTCGCTGGTTTTTCCCTTGACAGAAGAGATAAAAACAGATCTTTGATGATGGTTGTTGCAGGAGAGACTCCAAAAAGGTTTTTCTCTCATAAAGTCGAACCCCGACTTAGAATTCTACTCAGACGCGACGTACAAAGGATGGGGATCTTTAATAGGGAACAAGAGAACAGCAGGTCTCTCGACATGAAGGACGCATACTTTCATGTCTCCATGCATCAGGAGTCCAAGAAATTTCTGAGCTTTATCTTCAAAAAGAGGGTGTTCCAGTTTCACAGCCCTCTGCTGCGGACTATCTACAGCTCCCAAAGTATTCACCGTATTTCTCGCTCCTCTAGGAAACTTGCTGCACCTAATGTGAATCAAATGGGGCATTCTACTTTAGACAACTGGCTTCTGAGGGTCAAAATCCAAGACATTGAAACCTGACTCAACAATTGGGAATTCAGATAAACATCGAGAAGTCACAATTGTCTCCAACACAGAGGATTCCCTATTTAGGGATGATTCTAGACAGTCTAGCTTTTCGGACTCTTATCTCCCCGAAGAGGATAGAATCGGTGTCTCTCACGTGCCAAGAGTTTCCTTCTATATGTCTATCGGGCTCGGCATGGATTGGATGAGCCTCTCGGGACCGTCGCGTCGGTGGAAGGTTTTTGTAAGTTTAGGTCACCTCCACATAGACTGCTCCAATTCTTCCTGAGAGCAAACTGGAATTGGAAAGACTCAGCCGGACTCGCTGGTTTTTCCCTGACAGAAGAGATAAAAACAGATCTTTGATGATGGTTGTTGCAGGAGAGACTCCAAAAAGGTTTTCTCTCATAAAGTCGAACCCCGACTTTGAATTCTACTCAGGACGCGACGTACAAAGGATGGGATCTTTAATAGGGAACAAGAGAACAGCAGGTCTCTCGACATGAAGGACGATACTTTCATGTCCCATGCAAATCAGGAGTCCAGAAATTTCTGAGCTTTATCTTCAAAAAGAGGGTGTTCCAGTTCACAGCCCTCTGCTCGGACTATCTACAGCTCCCCAAAGTATTCACCCGTATTCTCGCTCCTCTAGGAACTTGGCTGCACCTAATGGGAACTAAATGGGGATCTTTAATAGGGAACAAGAGAACAGCAGGTCTTTTGGACAGAACAGGAGAAGGACCTACACATAATGTCAAAAAGTTGAAAGGGGTTCTTTTGGGACTTCAAGCTTTTCTCTAGTCGCTGGAAGAAAGGTGGCGATCTTCTTGGACAACACCATGGCACCTTCATACATCAGGAACAGGGAGGGACATATTTCTTTTCCCTCAACAAAGTAGCAGAAGTTCTTCGCCTCTGGGGGAACGAACACAAAATTTCGCTCTTCATGACATTCGTACAGGGGAAGATGAACATCTTATCAGACGAACTAAGCCCGTTTGAAACAGGTCCTGTCTCCCCGGAATGGACACTGAACATGAGAGTATGTCAAGATCTGTGGAAGTTGTGGGGAAAGCCATCGATAGATCTTTTCGCCATGTCAAGAAACAATCGTCTCCTGATTTTCTGTTCCCCTGTTAAGGACCCACAAGCATGGAGAACAGACGCTACGCTCCTGAATTGGACAGGGCCTCTGCGTTTATGCATTTCCCCTTCAGAATGTTGAGAGAAGTCATAAACAAGCTTTCAGTCGCACCAAAATGGGACAATGACTAATTGCTCCATTCTGGGCCAGGAAAAAAATGGTTCCCGGGGACTTACTAAAGCTTGTGGTGGACTTCCCGAGGCTCCTTCCACAAAGTCCACGTCTGCTCAAACAACCCCACTTCGACCGGTATCACCAAATATTATCCGCGCTGACCCTGACAGGGTTAAGACTGTCAGGAACCTTGTCAGAGCAGAAGGTTTTTCCCAAGAGCGGCAGAAGCTATTGCAAGATGTAGAAGAAGCTCTTCTGCAAAGCTCTACCAATTGAAGTGGGCAATCTTTAGGCAATGGTATAGACAAAATCGCATCTCTTCTTCTAAAACCACTATAGCTGAAATTTCAGATTTTTTTTTTGTACCAGTAGAACTCTAGAAAGCTGTCTATGTCCACGATTGAGGGTTATAGATCAATGCTGTCACCAGAACATCAGTTACTTGGTCAAGTCTTTCGAGTCTTCTAAGCAGCTAAGTCGGACTTGGTCGACTGGAACTTGGACGTAGTGCTGAACTGGCTTTCCAGTCCCCAATTCGAGCTGCTTAATGTGTTTTCTTTAAGAAATCTTATGAAGAAGATTTTTTCTTGTCGCTTTAGCCACAGCAGGCAGGATAAGCGAAGTGCAAGCGATGAGCAAACAAGTAGTATTGCACAGAGTAACGCAGTCTCTTATGTGAAGGAGTTCTTGCAAAGAACGAAAGAACGAGGACCCATCAAACCCCCTGGCCTCGCTCTTTTGTTATCAAGAACTTGGAGGATATAGTGGGATCTGAAGATGAAGGACGGTCTTTATGTCCTGTCAGAGGCTATTAAACACTACTTGTTAGGACTGAAAAGTTAAGGGGAAAATCAGATCGCATCTGGTGTTCAGTGAGAGACCCCTCACTGTTTGCAATATCCAGGAACAATCGTCTGCCTCTATTCTGTTCCCCAGTTCGAGATCCATTGGCTTTGGGAGAGATGTGATGATGCGAATTGGTCCAACCCTGGTGGTGCCATTCTGGCCACAACAGAAATGGTTCCCGGAGCTTCTCAATCTGTTAGTGGACTTTCCAAGACTCCTTCCCATGATTCCAGGTCTGCTCAGACAATCCCATTTAAGGAGATTCCATAGGGATTATTCGCTCTGGCCCTGACAGGGTTTTGCCCATCATAACTTGTCTGAGCAAAAGTGTTTTGTAGAGAAACAGCGAATGCAATTGCTAGATGCAGAGGTAAGTCTACGGACAGAGTCTACCAGGCTAATGGTCTGTTTTTAGACCGGTGTACAATATGCAACATCTCTTCTTCTGAAACAACTTTAGTGCAAGTTGTGGATTTTTTTGTATTTAAGATTGTTGAAAGTCCTTGCATCAGGGCTATAGGGTGTTTCTTGGGTCAGTGTTTAGACATTTTAGACAGAGGTGTGAACGTTTCTAAAGATCCTGATGTCTCTGACTTGGTCAAATCTTTTGACACTTGTAAGTTATCAAGGAAGACTTGTGCCCGTAGACCTTAAACATAGTGCTTAAGTGGCTAGAGAGTGCACGCTTTGAACTATGCGTGCATCTTCGCTGAGGGACTTACTAGAAAAACATTGTTTTTAGTGGCTCTGGTATGGCTGAGAGAGAGTGAGATAAGCAATGGACAAAAGGATCTGTTTCTAAGGAAATCTGATTTAATTAATAAAATATAAAAATAAGTAGTATATAATAAAATTAAAAAACCTCAGAGCAATTAATGAATTTTAGATCAATTTTAAGAGTTTCTTGACCTGTCGTTTTAATTTTAATACACCTTTTTAGTAAGTATGTATTGAAATGTGAGTAAATGTATTTATTGTCTGTTCTAGTTCTAGTATGAAATTCTGCCCCTATGGAGTTTTTTAATTTTTTTAATTTAATTTATTGTTTCATACAATCAACTTACACTGTCAGATATATACATAGCTAAGACTCTGTCGTCCCCGACAGAAATTCAAATTTTGCGCCACTTCGCTACAGGTAGGTCAGGTGATCTACCTGCCTGCCCTGGGCGGCAGGACTAGGAACCATCCCCGTTTTTCTATCATATTTTCTCTGTCGCCGGTGGTATCAACATTGTTGTTATTACCTCCTGACTTAGATTCATTTTTCATCCTTTGATCATCGTTTTTTCGGCTTTTTGGTGACGTATTTGGATCGTTTTGGCATTCGCTACAGTGGACTGTTTTTGGAATAACTCTTTTGGATTTTTCTCAGTAGTCTGATTCTAATGTGAGTGTGAGAATGTGTGTGAATGTAGGCTGCAGGGTGAGGATACCGAAAGCTTCGGTTGATCCTCACACTGTATGCCGTAAATGTAGGGGTTTCAGTTGTTCTGCTATTTAATACTTGTAAGGAATGCGAGGGATTGAATGCAGAAGAGTGGAAGACTTTGACTTCTTATTTGAAGAAGTTAGAGAGGGATAGAATTAGACGATTGAAAGGTGTGAGTTCAAGGCCTATTGAGCCTTTCACTGATAATTCTAATCCTACTGATGTAGATTCTCCCTATGTATCTCATTCTCGAGTGGCTTTTTCGGATTCGGCATCGGAAATCGCCAATCTGAAAGCTACAATTAGAGACATGAAGTCCAAGATGGCTGACTTCAAAGGTAAGGCTAGTGAAAGTGAGCATTACAGTGAAGTGAGTTCCTCCCCAGTGTTGGGATGGGAGGGGGCGTTTGGATCGTCCCTGGCGACGCTCCCGCCAGGTCCTAGACCTCTTCCAAGCTCACAAGCCCAGAGGAGAAGGAAAGTCGAAAGCCTTAAGGAGGTTGTGGGGAATCCCCAACGGTCAGACGTCCCTTCAGCTAGCTCTGCTTCGTGGCAGGCGGCTCAAGGGGCGCTATAGAAAAAGCGTCCTTCGCGAGTGTTTTCTCGTCCTCTCCCTCTCCCTCACCTAAACGAGGGTGGAAGGAATCGAACTTGTCGAGACCGCTGAAGCGTCATATGAAGCCTGACATAGATTCTAGTCCAGAGCGTTCTCAGATGACGCTCCGTCCTTCTAGCAAGAAAAGCGAAGGGGGCGTCAGCGTCACCTGAAGTGTACGCGGAAGTACCCTTTCCTTCTTCTCCCCCCGAGTGATGACGAAAGACGTCATGCACTGGACGTGGGAGAAGCGTCAAGAAAGATCAATTATGGCAGTTCAAGAGCAACTGTCATCTCTAGTGGGAGTTTTAGCGCCACGTCGGAAGGACGTGACGCTTCCAATTAAGAAGTCTCGTCCTCTCTCACCTGTTCAACGAGAAGCGTCATACAGACGGGAAACTGGCTAAACGTCTTACAGAAGCGTCTAGTTCGAGAGCGAGAACAGGTGCTTACGAGAGTTTTCGTAACGCCAGAGAGACGTAAGACGTCTTTCAGACGCGAAGCGTCATTGGAAACGGAACATAGACATGACGCTCCGTCCAATATTATGACGCCAAGTAGGACGCCTTTGGAGAGCGGAGCGTCTTCCAAGCGCGAAGCGTCATCGAGACGTCAGCAAAAGACGTCATCCATGACGCTTGGCGAACGGGAAGCGTCATGTAAGCGTGAAGCGTCTTCTAAAATTCTAGAGAAGCCGAAGCTTATGACGCCTTCCAAGACTATTAGAGCGTGGGAAAGAGGAAGGATTATCATTCCCTTAGCCCCTCTCCTATTAGGAGTTTGTCTCCTCAAGAAGAAGAACGTTCGGAAAGGAGAGCGGAGACGCATGTAGATCCCGAGTTAGAGGAAACTCGGATGACGAATATAGTGGAAGAGAAGGTCTGTCTAACTATAAGGTGTTTGACTACCCTACTTCTTGAGGAGTACGGAGACGAGGTTTGACGCCTGCCGCTCCTCCTTCTCCGCGCTCGCTCTTTTCCAGTGCTAAGACGAAGAAGCCTTCGTCTTTTCTCAAAATGAAACCCACCATATCGATGAAGAGAGCATTACATTCCTTAGACTCATGGATGAAGTCTAAGAAAGACTTAGTGAGGACAGTCTTCTGCATGCCTCCAGCAAGATTAGCTGGGAAAAGAGGCATTTGGTATCAGACGGGAGAGAATATGGGTATTGCTCTCCCTTCTACAAACCGAAACAGATTTTTCGACTTTGGTTGACGCTTCACGGCGTCAAAGTCTCAATTCTGCACGGATTACGTGGGGAATTTCGGAACTGGATCATCTCCTCAAGGGACTCTTTCGTGTATTGAAGTTTTTTAACTTCTTAGATTGGTCCCTTGGGGTGATGTCCAAGAAAGCCCATGATTCGGAAGGAATCGAACCTGAACGCCCTGTTATGCATATTGTCTTGTATTGACAAGGCGGTACAGGATGGATCTTTTGAAATCTCCTCTTTGTGGGGCAGGTCTTTTAAAGAAAAGGACTGTATATGGCGCCTTCTTAACAAAGGCAGTCTCACATGCTCAGAGAGCAGCACTTCTATATGCGCCTCTATCTGACTTTTTGTTCCCTTCTCAGTTAGTAAGGACATTGC
The DNA here is from genome assembly GCF_015104395.2 of Macrobrachium nipponense. NCBI lineage: Eukaryota > Metazoa > Arthropoda > Malacostraca > Decapoda > Palaemonidae > Macrobrachium > Macrobrachium nipponense. Next base: position 18,246,704 of record NC_061091.1, read on the forward strand.
GCATTCTTTAACTGAGAAGGCAACTCAGGATCTGCTGACGCAGTCAGCAAGAAAGAAGAAACCTGTTGCTGCATCGGACAAGAAAGGACCCAGTACAACGGTGCAGCCCTTTCGAGGTGGTCCGACCTCCAGACCTTCCACAAGGAGGAAGGCTCCAGAGAAGAGTAGATATTCTTTTCGTCCCTTTAAGAAGGGAAAATGAAGATTCTCTCCTCCAAGCACCAGTAGGTGCCAGGCTCCTGGGATTTGTGGAAGCCTGGACACTGATAAATGCAGACGCGTCATCTTTGGCGATCTTAAGGAGGGGATATCGTATCCCTCCCTTTCCTGAACTCCTCCCCTAACGTCAATACCAAGGGAACTATCAGCCAAATACAAGGATCCTGTGCTGAGGGATACTCTTCGATCGATGGTGGAACAAATGTGGGACAAGAGAGCGATAGAATTGGTACGGGATCAACACTCCCCGGGGTTTTTACAATCGCCTTTTTTGGTGGCGAAAGCCTCGGGAGGCTGGAGACCAGTACTGGACGTCAGCTCTCTGAACAAATTTGTTCAGAAGGAGAAGTTCTCCATGGAGACTTCTGCTTCAGTCATGGCGTCATTACGACAGGGAGATTGGATGGTGTCTTTAGATCTCCAGGACGCCTACTTTCACGTCCCGATCCACCCTTCATCGAAAGAAGTACCTCCGTTTCACCTGACGAGGGGAAGGATCTTTCAGTTCAGAGCCTTGTGTTTCGGCCTGTCCACAGCTCCTCAGGTCTTCACAAGCCTGATGAAGAATGTGGCGAGGTTTCTTCACCTCAAAGGAGTGAATGTCTCTATGTATCTGGACGACTGGCTCATCAGGGCCAGATCGGAGAGACAGTGCTTGGAGGACCTAAAGTTTAACTCTGATTTAATCAAAGCGTTGGGATTGCTTGTGAACCTCGAGAAGTCTCAGCTGCCCCCACCCCCAGACAAGACCTAGTCTATCTGGATTCGGATGGATTCTCGGGGTTTTCGAGTTCTTTTTTCCCTTCGCAAGAGAGAATCGCAAAAGGTTTGCGGATAGTCTCTCTCTTCTTAGAGAAGCAACAAACGTCGGCGAGGGAATGGTTGAGCCTTCTGGGGACGCTTTCCTCGCTAGAACAATTCTTCCCTCTAGGAAGACTTCATATACGTCCGCTTCAATTCTTCCTCAAGAGGTCTTGGAGCTGGAAAACCGGACAACTGTCGGACGTTTTTCCCATTCCAGTGGAGATAAAGTCACACCTACAGTGGTGGTTGCTCCCTCTGGAAGAGAACAAAGGGATCTCTCTAAGAACACAGAACCCAGACCTAGTGTTGTTCTCCGACGCGTCGGAGAGAGGTTTGGGGAGCGACATTAGGCTCAGAGGAAGTGTCAGGCACCTGGGAACCAGCACAGGTGTCTTGGCACATAAACTGCAAAGAGCTCTTCGCCGTACATCTGGCCTTGAAGAGCCTAGAACCTCTGGTGTCAAACAAGGTAGTGCAAGTAAACGTGGACAACACCACCGCACTTGCCTACATTCGGAAACAGGGAGGGACGCACTCCTCGTTCCTATACGAGCTCACGAGACCTATTACTTGGACGTCTCACAGGAACATCTCCCTGCTGACAAGGTTCGTACAGGGAGTAAGGAATGTGAGGGCGGACAGGCTCAGCAGGAGGAACCAGGTCCTTCATACAGAATGGACACTACACGAGGAGTGTGTCCTCGATCTCTGGTCTCTGTGGGGAACTCCTCATGTGGATCTCTTCGCAACATTCATTTCAAAAAGGCTCCCAGTTTTTTGCTCGGTCGTGGAAGATCCAAGAGCTCTTATGGTAGACGGCCTTCATGCTAAATTTGGTCTCGAGTAGACGTATATGCTTTTCCCCCATTCAAAATCCTGGGGTTAGTAATGAGAAAGTTTGTGGCGTCAAAAGAGACGAGGATGACGTTAATAGCCCCCTTTTGGCCGGCCCAGGAATGGTTCACGGAGGTGGTAGAGTGGATCGTAGATTTTTCCAAGATCCCTACCAAGAAGGATGGATCTTTCTCAAGACAACCACACTTCAAGAGGTACCACCAAAACCGCCCCCTTCGCTGATCGCTCTGACTGCCTTTCGACTATCGAAAGACTTGTCAGAGCGAGAGGCTTTTCTCGCGAAGTGGCAAGCGCGATCGCGAGAGCACGCAGAACCTCCACTACGAAAGTATACCAATCAAAGTGGGAGGTATTTAGAAGGTGGTGTAGATCCAAGAAGTTGTCCTCCTCCACTACCTCTATAGCGGAAATTGCTGATTTCCTGCTATTCCTGAGAGAAAAATCTCATCTAGCCGTATCCACAATAAAGGGATACAGAAGGATGCTCTCGGCTGTATTCAGGAACAGAGGTTTAGATCTGGCAGATAATAAAGATCTCCACGATCTCATAAGGTCTTTTGAGACTTCAAAGTCTAAGGAACCAGTACCTCCGAACTGGAACCTAGACGTAGTCCTAAAGTATCTGTCATCGGAAAGATTCGAACCTCCTCATCGGGCATCGTTTAGAACATTACCCGAAAATGCCTATTCCTATTATCTTTAGCTACGGCAAAGAGAATTAGTGAATTGCATGCTCTGCAGGATAAAGTAGGATTCAAGGGAGACTCAGCGATTTGCTCGTTTAAGACCCTGTTTCTAGCGAAAAACGAGAATCCTACGAATCCCTGGCCTAAGTCATTCGAAGTCAAAGGCATGTCGAGTCTCGTAGGCAGAGAAGCAGAGAGGTCTCTATGCCCTGTTAGAGCTCTGAAGTTCTACCTTCAGAGAAAGCATCAAATGGGAGGCTCTAGACAAGGTCTTTGGTGCGCGGTAAAAGACACCACAAGACTGATGTCCAAGAATGCGCTGGCATTCTTTGTAAGAAACGTCTTACAGACGCTCATAAGGCCTGTCCTGACGAACAGTTACAACTGTTGAGAGTAAAAGCTCATGAAGTGAGAGCTATAGCGACGTCTCTCTCGTTTCATAAGAATTTATTTTTTGGTCAGCCTTTTTTTTAAAAACATCATAGATACGACATTTTGGAGATGCAACTCAGTATTTGCATCTCATTACTTGAAAGACGTCGCTGTGACATATGAGAAGTGTTTTTCTCTAGGTCCTTTCGTATCGGCGGATACGATTCTGGGTACGGGAGCCGACACCAATCCTTAAAATGTATATACTTTTTCTTCTTTTTGGATATGGTCGAGAGTCTCTTCGAACAATGGAGGACTTAGGCTAGCACGGGCGGCCGTCTATGTTGTTCAGTAAGAGAATTCTTGGCATATCCAATTAGTTGAGTATAATTTTTTTTGAAAATTATGTATGTGTGCGTAGTGGTTTTGAGTTACGGTTGTTGTGACGAGTTCGGGATAACTCGTAACAATCCTTAGTTCTAACATATGGTTAGGATCAGGTGGTCGGGATTGGTTGTGTGCTCCTTCATAAGGTGTATTGTCATATAAGTGGATCAGCACCCATTGACAAAGTCCTTTTAGGCTCTGCCGAGTAAGTGGGTAAGACCCATCGGCAGACCCACAACAACTCTTGGCCATAGATCATATATCGCTAAAGTTTCTTGAGGTAATGCAGACTACTGGGCAAACACCCACGAAGTCTACCACGTATCAGGTAGGAAACCAAGTTTTATTTATACCTACAACATATGTTGGTTTACCTGTCTATTCCATATAGTAGCTGTCTCTACCTCCACCGAAGGGTGCCAATCAGCTATGTATATCTGACAGGTAATAAGTTGATGTATGAAATGATATTGTTAGTTACAATAAAGTTTTCATACATACTTACCTGGCAGATATATACAATTAAAGGCCCACCCAGCCTCCCCGCAGGAGACAGGTGGAAGAGAGAAAAATATGATAGAAACGGGGATGGTTCCTAGTCCTGCCGCCCAGGGAGGCAGGTAGATCACCTGACCTACCTGTAGCGAGTGGCGCGAAATTTGAATTTCTGTCGGGACGACGGAGTCTTAGCTATGTATATATCTGCCAGGTAAGTATGTATGAAACTTTATTGTAACATAACAATATCATTTTATTATACTGCATGACCTGTTTTTGTCCAGTTTCCTGGCCTTTGGCCTAGACCTGGCATTTAATGTAATCCTTCGGGGCAGCGCTAATGAGAGCTGAAAGTCAGCTCATGGTCTGGTTAAACTATTTTATAATAATAATAATTTAATGGGGATGTAGTTTGCTCTCTTCATCTTAACTTTTTAGCTAAAAATGAAAACCCAACATGCCCCTGGCCTCAGTTGTTTACCATCAAAAGTGTAATGGAGATTCTGGGGACGGAAGATGAGAGAGCTCTATGCCCAGTGAGAGCTCTCAGATATTATCTTGATAGAACAGATAAGAGAGCCGACAGGTAATTTATGGTGCTATGTAAAAAACCCTTCAAGACCTTTATCCAAGAATGAGATTTTGTTCTTTTTGAGAGATTTAATTGTGGAGGCTCAGTCTCAGATTGGGGAGGATGTCTTGCCGGTTCTGAGGGTCTGAACACGTGACATTAGAGCAGTTGCTACATCAGTAGCGTTCAAATGTAATCTCTCCTTGCATCTATTTTACAGTGCATGTTAACTGGGAAAATGCAGATCGGATATTCGCAACACATTATTTAAGTGATGTAGAGACTGTTTATGAAAAGTGCAGTACTCTAGTGCCGTTGTCCATTGGTGATGAGGTGTTTGGTGAGGAAGTGTAGAAAGCATTCCCTGCTAAATTTTTCTCTTTGCCTGGTCTAGGGTGTTGAGTCTTTGGGGAGCTGGGGTTTACAATGTACTAGGGGTGCCCACCATTTCTTAGACTTAGAGTTAGTGGTGGTAGGGTGGTGGTGGTCAATTTTTGTCTAATTTAACGTTAGTGTAGGTAAATAGTTTGTATATGGTCTTGTGTTTGTATTGCACCCTGGGCAGGGGCAATCTTGTAAGTGTTATTGGTGATTGGTTAATTCCATCATCACAAGAACATGTATATACTTCATTGGTGTTCGGAGTACTCCTTTGCTGCGTTAGTACTTACTACAGTAGAGGTGATTCCTGGCTATACTGCCACGCTGCCACTATGTTGAGATGAACGCCAATCAGAGGCAGTATCTACCTGCAGCAGTTCTCTCAACAGGTAAGGAACAACAAGCATTTGTTTAAATGCTAGCCCATTATCTTTCAATTCTCTTATATATTAAAATACATTAAATTACTTTACAGTAATTACGAACAAAGCCCACCCGCCTTCCCTCACATGGACTAGGGCTTAGGGCATAAACAAAATTGGTCTCTGGGCTGTATAGTTGTTCCTCTCTTACCTCGAAAGTGGGGGAGGGCTATTCACCTACGTAAACAAAAGACTATTGCTACCACTAGTTTTCATAATTTCAAGCTGCCATCGAGTAGAAACTCTTAGCTAAGTAATCACTAGGTAATTATATATAAAATCTCATTTATTTTGTAAAAATATCGTATTTACAGTAGTATCTTATCAAATTTATTTTGTTTGTGCATCCTACCTTCAGTACCATTCCTTTCAGTTTGAGAAGGTAGTTATGTACAATCACATAAAATTGCTCAAAGTGCACATAAAATTAATATTTTTATGCATTTAACTTACCTGTCAGATATATACTTAGCTATAGACTCCGTCGTCCCCGATAGAAATTCGAATTTCGCGGCACACACTACAGGTAGGTCAGGTGATCTACCGCCCCACCGCTGGTGGCGGGAATAGGAATCATTCCCGTTTTCTAAGACAGATTTTCTCTATCGGCCGTGACAGCAACATTGTTGTTGTTACTCCCTGATTTGATTTTCGTGTTTTTTCATCGCTATTGATCTTCTAAGCCAGTTATTTTGGTGACGTATTGGATCTTTGGTTTGGCATACTCTTTCGTGGACTGTTATTTGGACTTGGTTTTTGGGATTTTTTCTCACAATGTCGGATTCTAGCTTTACGGTTAGAAGACAGTGTGTAAATGAGGGATGCATGGTGAGGCTACCGAAAGCTTCGGTAGATCCTCACACATTTTGTAAGGGGTGTAGAATGAATGAATGCTCATATCTAACACCTGTGATGAATGTGTAGGTTTGAATGAGGAAGAATGGAAGAATTTAATTCCTATTTAAGGAAATTGGATATGGATAGGGCTAGGAAGGCTTCCTCCAGAAGCGTAAGTAGGTCTCGTTCTAACGAGTCAATTAAATTAACACCTAACCCTAAACCTGTATCTTCTTCCTCTTGTACTAAGACTGCAAATCCAGCAACGGAAATTGCAGATCTTAAAGCTGCACTGCAAAGGATGGTAGAACGTCAAATGCTAACATTACAAGGTAAGCACAGTGATAGTGATTTAAGTGTCCCTAGTGGCAGTGGAGGGTGCGTCTGATCGGCTTCATCTCGTCCCAGGCCTAGACCTCTTCCAAGCTCACAGGCCCAGAGGAGAAGGAATGTCAAAAGCCTTACGGAGGTTATGGAGAATCCCCACCAATCATGGCGTCCCCCTCGGCAGATTCTGTGACGACACCCGAACTGCTAAGGATCGCTATCGAAAAAGCATCCTAAAACAGTGTTTTTTCGTCTTCAGATTCTTCACCTAATGTAAGGGGCTGGAGCTCTGATGAACTGTCACGCTCCTTAAAAAGGAGTTGGAAGGCTCCAACTTTGAATTCAAGCCCTGAGCTTTTCTCCGATGGATCTCCATGCGAAAGTAAGAAAAACCAAATTAATGCCTAAACGCAAATCGGAGTCCCCTTCCTCTTCTAGACTCCTTCGCCTGAATCAGGAAAGGGAAAAAAGAGAATGCTGCTGCAAAAACTTCTTCTAAATGTCAGGAGGCAGCTCTCCGCTTTAGTAGGAGTTTTTACGAAGGAGACTCCCAGAAAAAAGGACTCTTTCCTTCCGATAAAGAGAACTAAGGGAAGGAAAGAAGAATCTAACGTAAAAGTTGCGGATTCTACTCGGATGAGTATGAAGAATGCAAAAGTGCCAACCTGCGCAATGCGCCAGATGCTCTAGAAGCTCCATATGAGCTAGAAGCGTCAGATGCGCCACAAGCGCCAGCCTGGCGCAATGCGCCACACGCGCCACCCTGCCGAAATGCGCCAGAAGCGCCAGTCTGGCGCAAGGAGCCACGAGTGCCAACCTGGCGCAATGAGCCACCGAGCGCAATGAGCCAGAAGCGCCATTCCAGGCGCCAGAATGTACGGACTTCTTCCAAAAGACAGTTAGACCAGGAGGATTTGTCTAGCTTTCGGAAGGATAAGCCTTTACCTGACAGGGACTCTAGGTGCTGCACAGGCGGCCGTAGCCCTTGTCAGGATATGGGTGGTTCCGTGGAAAGCGATAGGAGAGGACATCCTTCCTCTGACAGGAGAAAAGGTGCGGCGGAACAGGCGCGGCCGTCGCTCTTGCCAGGAGAAAGGATAAGGTCGTGTGCAGGATCAACCTATCTATCGTAGGGACGCAAGTTGCCGCACGGCGGTCGTTCTTGCGAGAGTGGGGTAGATGTTGCAAGAGACCCATCTCCTATTGAAAATAAACAATCCTCTTCGGAAATGGAATTGGATTTGGAAGAAGTTTCGGAGTCGGAAGATCACTCGGCTCCAGGCTTGTCAGATTATAAGACGCTGGCAGCCCTCTTACTTCAAGAGTTTGGGGACTCTCTAAGCCCTACTGCCCCTCCTTCTCCTAGGTCTTTGTTTACAAGTACTAAGGTCTCGAAGTCATCATCTTTCATTAAGATGAAGCCAACCATTTCTATGAATAAGGCTTTCCGATTCGTAGGAAATTGGTTTAAATCCAAGGAGAAGGCCAGGAAGACAGTCTTTGCCTGCCCTCCTTCCAAATTTTCAGGAAAGAAGGGAATCTGGTACGACGGGCGAATCACTGGGTCTAGCTCTCCCTACCACTGATGAAGCAGATTTTTCGAATCTGGTGGACTCTTCAAGGAGACAAGCCTTGTCATCGGCAAAGATCACATGGGGGACTTCTGAGATGGACCATCTCCTCAAGGGATTGTTTAATGTCTTAGAAGTTTTTAACTTCTTTGACCTGTCCCTTGGGGTGTTGGCCAGAAGACTCAAGAGAATGAATCTCTTAGCCCAGAAGTCCTTTATAGTGTACTGTCCTGCATGGACAAAGCGGTTCAAGATGGATCAGGAGAGGTGGCCTCGCTTTTGGAACTGGAATTCTGAAGAAGAGAGTCTTATTTAGTTCCTTTCTGACGAAAGCAGTTACTCCTATTCAGAGGTCATCTCTTCTTTATGCTCCTCTTTCGGACCAATTGTTTCCTGCACAACTAGTGAAGGACATATCTCATTCTTTGACAGAAAAGGCCACGCAAGATCTCTTGGCCCTCAATCGCAAAGAAATCAAGGACCTCGGTTCCTGTAAAGAGAGAGATCGTACTCCTCACAGCCCTTTCGAGGGAGCTCCTCTTTCCAGACCCTCCTTTAAGAAGAGAGGAATACAGAAGAGAGGGTAGGTCTTCATTCAGACCTATCAAGAAAACAAAATGAGACAACCAGTCCTTCAAGCACCGGTAGGAGCCAGACTTTGGAAATTTTCCGAAGAATGGACTCTGAGAGAGGCAGAAAGATGGTCCCTTTCAGTGGTAACGAAGGGATATATGATCCCCTTTCGAGACAGGCCTCCCTTGACAACGATCCCGAGGGAACTGTCAGCCCAATACAGGGACTGCCTCCAGGAAAGAAGCATTATTGCAACTGGTAGAACAGATGTTTGCAAAGGAGGCCATCGAATTGGTTCGGGATCCACATTCCCGAGGATTCTACAACCGTCTTTTTCTGGTTCCGAAATCCTCGGGTGAGACCGAGGTCCTGGATGTGAGCGCATTGAACCGATTTGTAGAGAACACAAAGTTCTCTATGGAAACATCGAAATCGGTTCTTGCGGCTCTTTGGTCCAGGAGATTGGATGGTCTCCTTAGATCTACAGAATGCTTACTTTCATGTCCCCCTGCATCCATCATCGAAGAAATATCTTCGATTCATGGTGCAGGGAAAAGTATTCCAATTCAGAGCCCTATGCTTCGACCTGTCTACGGCCCCTCAAGTGTTCACGAGACTAATGAGAAATGTTGCGAGATGGCTACATCTAGAAGGGATAAATATATCCCTTTATCTAGACAATTGGCTAATAAGAGCAAAATCGGAACTTCAGTGCTTGAAGGACTTGGAGAAGACTTTGGAGTAGACTTTGGAGTTGACAAAATCTCTGGGACTACTCGTGAACCTCGAGAAATCACAATGATCCCAGACGAACATAGTCTATCTGGGGATACAGATGGATTCTCGGGGTTTTCGGTGTTTCCATCGCAAGAAGAATTGCTCGAGGCTTAGAAAAAATCTCGAACTTCTTAGGGAAAGAACGACCTCGGCAAGGAATGGCTCAGTCTGCTGGGCACCCTTTCCTCGTTAGAGCAGTTTTTCATTTCCCTAGGGAGATTAAATCTCAGACCTCTGCAGTTTTATCTCAGACAAATGTGGAGTCAAAAGACAGGAGACCTGTCAGACTGTTTTCCATTCAACAGGGAATAAAGTCCGACCTGAAGTGGTGGTTAACCCCATTAATAAAGAACAAAGGGGTGTCCCTCTTGATTCGGAACCCTCACCGAGTGTTGTTTTCCGATGCCTCGGAAACAGGTTGGGGAGCAACACTGGGTCCAAAGGAAGTGGCGGGTACCTGGACCAAAGAAACAGGCTACACTGCACATCAATGCGAAGGAACTCGTGGCGATTCATCTAGCCCTGGAATACTTCGAAGCGGAAAGAATCAGAGGAGTGGTAGTTCAAGTCAATTCTGACAATACCACAGCTCTGGCTTACATCCGGAATCAAGGGGGCACTCACTCTTTCTCACTGTACGAAATAGCGAGAGATCTATTAACCTGGACAGAGGAACGGGGCATAATTCTGCGGACAAGGTTTGTTCAAGGGGTAAAAAACCTAAGGGCAGACAGGTTGAGCAGAAAGAACCAGGTACTCCCGACAGAGTGGATGCTCCACTCAGAAGTCTGCAGACAAATGTGGTCCCCCTGGGAAGACCCCAGATCGACCTGTTTGCCACGTTCCTCTCCAGGAAGATAGACAACTCTGCTCTCTAGAAGAAGATCCCATGAGCCACGCGATTGATGCTTTCCTCATGGATTGGTCAGGCATAGACGCCTACGCCTTTCCCCCATTCAAATTGCTGGGGGAAGTACTAAGAAAGTTTGTGGCATCGGAGGGAACAAGACTAATTCTAATTGCTCCCTTCTGGCCTTCCCGAAACTGGTTCACAGAGGTACTGGAATGGACGGTGGACTTCCCCAGATCTCTACCAAACAGGACAGATCTGCTCAGACAACCCCACTTCGAGAGGTTCCACAAAAACATCCAAAGTCTCTCCCTGACTGCCTTTCGACTATTGAAAGACTGGTCAGAGCGAGAGGCTTTTCAAAGAAAGTTGCAACTGCAATTGCTAGAGCCCGCAGAGCCTCTACCTTGCGGGTCTACCAATCGAAGTGGAAGTTTTTCCGTAGATGGTGTAGGTCGAAGAAGCTGTCCTCTTCCAATACCTCTGTGACCGAAATCGCGGATTTTCTCCTCTTTTTAAGAGAAGAGTCGAAATTGGCTGTATCCACTATCAAGGGATATAAGAGCATGCTCTCAGCTGTTTTTAGAACAGAGGACTGAATTTGGAAAATAATAAGGATCTTCATGATCTCATCAGATCTTTCGAGACTACTAAATTGAGATCTTCTATTCCCCCGAGTTGAAACCTTGACGTAGTCCTAAAATTCTTGATTTCGGACAGGTTTTGAACCTCCAGATAAAATCTCATTCAGAGATCTTACTAGTAAATGCATATTCCTGTTGGCCCTCGCAAACTGCTAAGAGATCAAGTAATTTACATGCTTTGGACTCTCGGGTGGGATTTAAAAAAGACTCGGCTGTTATTTCTTTCCAGGATCTATTCCTAGCAAAGAATGAAAACCCTTCTAAACCTTGGCCTAGAAGTTTTGAAGTCAAGGGACTCTCTTCTCTAGTAGGTAGAGAGTTGGATCGGTCCCTTTTGCCCAGTCAGGACCTTAACAAAGTTCTATTTAAAAAAGAAGACACAGCTTCAGGGATGTCAACAAAGTTTTGGTGTTCGGTAAGAAACCCAAAAGACCTATGTCAAAGAACGCACTGGCGTCTTTGTCGAAATGTGATTACCGAAGCTCACGGAATTGCCAGAGACTCTTTAAAGCTGCTGAGAGTAAAAGCTCACGAAGTCCGGGCTGTGGCAACTTCCCTTTCTTTCACTAAGAATATGTCCATGAGAAACATTTTAGCAGCAACTTATTGGAGGTGCAATTCAGTATTTGCATCCCACTATTTAAAGGATGTTAGAGTAACTACGAAAAATGTTTTTCTCTTGGACCTTATGTTCAGCGGATACTATTCTGGGAAATGGAGCAGATGCTGATCCTTAATTTTGTTTTTATGTTTTTAATGATTATTTGTAATATTGTTGTTGAGTTGTGGGTTGCTTGAAAGGATGTTCGGGGATGACTCCTTTCAATCTTGGTACTATCCCCTATTAGGATCAGGTGATCGGGATTAGTGTCGTGCTCTATGATCATGCCAATAGGCAAGGTGTTTTGTCATGTAAGTGGGATAGGACCCCCATTGACAAAGATCCTAAGTTCTGTCGCGTAAGTGGGTAGGACCCCTGTAACAGACCATCAAGACCTCTTAGACATGAGGTCACTACCTCGCTGAGGCTCTTGAAGCGATACAGGCTCCTAGGCAGTAGCCATGAAGTCTTTCGCTAACACAGGTAGGAATCAAGGTTTTTTATTTTTATTACCTACAACATATGTTGTTTCCTGTCTATTCAGTAAATTAGCTGTCTCTTACCCTCCGCCAAAGGTGCCAATCAGCTAAGTATATATCTGACAGGTAAGTTGAATGCATAAAAATGTTATTGTCATGATACAATAAAGTTTTATGCATACTTACCTGGCAGATATATACGGTTAATGGCCCACCCGACCTCCCCTCGGGAGACAGGTGGAAGAGAAAATCTGTCTTAGAAAACGGGAATGATTCCTATTCCCGCCACCAGCGGCGGGGCGGTAGATCAGCTGACCTACCTGTAGTGTGCCGCGAAATTCGAATTTCTATCGGGGAGGACGGAGTCTATAGCTAAGTATATATCTGCCAGGTAAGTATGCATAAAACTTTATTGTATCATGACAATAACATTTTGTGATTAATGTGAACATTGAACAGTCTTGTGAGGAACTGAAATTGTGCTAGTATTAATGGCAATTATGTCTTAAAATTGGTTTTCTCTCTTGATATTTCTCATTTCTTTGCCCATTTTAAGAAAACTTAATTGAGATTTCCTTGGTGGCTTTCCTGCAATACTGATGGGGTCATGTTTTTGTTAATTTCTTGTACAGTATAAGAAATCAGTTTTTCAAGAGTTTGTATATGCATTTCCATATCCTTTTGTTGTGCAGTGTTATGAGTTATTGTGATCATACTTAGGTTTTGGAGGAATAGTTCAATTTTTTCCCTTTTCCTTTGTGAGATGTTGAAGGTTAAAGTATAATATTTAGTGTGCTGTCAGTAATTTTTTCTTTGCTTGAGTATATTAGTATTAATACCAACCATTTGCCATTCAGTCAAGTCATGGGAATGTCTGGTTTGATAAGTGTTCTAGACACTAAACTTGAACGTTGCTTATGTTGGAATTTTTGCATTTTAAACTTCCGTGAAAGAATGTAAATTAGCTCAGTATTAGCGGCTTGTTTTATAAAACCATTTTCACTGTAGGAAGGTAATGCCATCAGTGCACCTCATGCAGTGTACTAAAGACGGTTTTCCTCTTGTTACACTTTTCAAACCATTTTACATAGATCAGTTTCCCTTTCAGCTCTGAGTGACCACATAAATCCCAGCATTTGGCCATAGGCCTAAATTCTATATTCTATACATTCTATAAAACCATTTTATATATAATATTCAGTAAATGTCAGGTAAAGTAACACTATTAATTCTTGTAGAGTAGCTACATCTTTGTGTGTTTGCAGTCTTTCTCTGCCTGTATTATTTGTTAACAGTTATTTCACAGGGCCAAGTTTATACACCAAAAATTGATATTTTATTATACACTTGATGAATATGAAGAGATTGGAGGAGAAAAGTCCTCTTAAATTGAGGTAATTTTTAGAATATTTTAAGATAAGTTAGACTGTGTCTTATTTTAAAAATTTCATCGTGTATCATCAGTAGAGAAGGCAGATACCCAAATTTCATCTAAAGTAAAACTCTGTTTTAGATTTAGATGTTTGTGTGTCTACCTAGACCACCAGTAAAGGAGTTATAAAATATATGCTTAAGTGTACAAAATGTGAAACTTGCTATAAAGATTTATTGCCATGTTTATAAGGTCCTGAAGATCTTATTTTTTTTTTATTCCAGTGGAGGAGAAGGACATCTTAGAATTAGAGAAGCGATACTGGAACTTGAAAGGTTCGTCACCAACAGGGAAGTTGGATCCTGAAACTCTTGTTCCTCTCATTTCCCCGCCTCTGCCTCCAATGTTGGCCAAAGGAGTTTTTAATGCCTTCGATGAAAATAGGGATAACCATATTGATTTTAAGGTAATTCTTGTAAAATTTTTTGTATAACAGGGGGCCCTTGGTTAGTGGCAGGGGTCCCGTTCCTGGCCGCCAACGCTGAGCAATTTTCAATTTTCAGTGCTAAGCTATTTTAAAGTCTACAGCCGCCGCACACCTTCTTTAAGAGCACTAGACCTGTTAACAGCGCCCGAGACCAGTCAACAGTGCTGTAATCGCGCAAAGGCGCAATAAGTAAAATTATATTTATGCAGTATAGTATAGAATTTACTGTTACAGTAGTACTGTACAGTACATTATAGTATTATAAATACTGTAAAGTGAAAAAAAGCCTACCTTCAATCCTTTGGTGTCTGGTGAAGTATAATCCTTGTACAGTGGTACCTTGACCTACAAGTTTGATTCGTTCCATGGCTGAGCTTGTAGCTCAATTTCCTCGCACATCAAATCAATTTCCCCCATTGAAAATCCTTAGAATGCCCTTAATCCATTCCAACCCTCAAAATGCCACCCCATATTTTTATGTTTCATGTTATTAAAAAGGAAAATACATTTCTAAATAACAAATATTGTATAAAAACAGTTGAAAGAGTATGTAACGATATAATATTTTATACAGTGTACAGGTAGCTATATTGTTCAAGTTATGATAATTCCTCTTATGATAGTCCGATTTTACGAGAGAGACCAAATTACAGTAGCCTAACTTTATCCCATCTTCTAGTTAAGGAAGTTTAAAAACCGCAAAAGAGATTGATGAAAGTACGGTTTTAACGTTATATTTGTTGTGTAAACATGTACAGCCATGAACAACCGAACGAGAAACAACTTTTTTTTTAAGTACAACCGAATTGGATAACAACAACATCTGTTTGGCTTGTATTTCAGCCATCGTACTATAGTAAACAATTACCATAGTTGTTATAAATGAGGTTATGTACAATAGGACTGAGATCTTAATGCAATAATGTTATTTGCTATAGATCAAAGATCAATGGGAGGGAAAATACTGTTAAATTTAAACCTAGTTGTAGCTAAAGCTGAGGAAACTGTTCAAGCTGCTAATGACCATTATCGTGCATCGGCAACAAGGATAAAACTCCAGTAAATGTATGCCATCAAACATAACTGTAGATAAAATTGATATAAAATCATTTTAATCTAAACTACTGTGCTTGAAAGAACACATTTTACTGTTGGTTTCACACCGATAAAAGATAATGTAAGTTTGCATTACGATGACATAAAGGAAAATTGTGAATTGAATCACATAATTTTTTACTCTATAAACATGCCGCCAATGTAATCTGTTAACAAAGAAAAAAAATTTAGTTCACAATTAGATCTAGATATTTGTTTATGCTAACTAAAAGCAAGAAAATTTGCTCAGAATTGAGTTGAATGTGGCGAAACAAACTCGTATTTGCCATCAGCTGATTTCCAAACCAAAACATTGACCGCTATATTAGTACAGTAGTACCTCGAGACACAAAAATTAATCTGTTCCGAGGCGCCCTTCGTATCATGATGGTTTCGTATCTTGACCCACATTTTACATGTAAAATGGCTAATCCGTTCCAAGCCTCCAAAAAACACCCAGTAAATTTCATAATAAAGCTAAATTGACCTATAAACAATGAAATACTACAACAATTTGGACCATTCAATACCTAAATTAATAACAAAATGCAAAATAACCTGTAAATAAAGTGTATTAGTGTTCATGGTATACAAGAAATACTGTACGTAAAATGTGGAAGCTTACCTTTCGAGTGAGGCTATCTCCGAAAGTGGCGGCAGAGTAGGAGACAAACGGCAGATTGTACCTTACTTTAACGAAAACAAAACATAAAAAAATAAACACGAAAAAACTTAAACTAAACTTTACAAAACACATTAACAAAACTGTAACAACTTAACTTTACAAAAACTTAAATAAAATTTATTTTGTCTTTTATTTTTTTTTATTTTTACATTTCTTTTTACTTTTTTATACTTTACGTAATTTCAATTTCTTCACCACCGAATGGATGCCAGTCGTTTATGGAATTTTTTGAACCACCCATGAGAAGCCTTGAACTCGGAGTGCCATTGATGTCCCTCTCCGCCGTCGTCTTCGGCTTGGGCAATCATATCGCCGAAAATAGCGCTGGCCTTCTGGCAGATTGCCGTCTCAGTTATCGTATCGCCATCGATTTCTTTGTCCTCAATCCATACAAGAAGCAGCCTTTCCATTTCATTATGCACATGGCTCCTCTTGTTGGACAAAATAGTCACGCCCTTGGAAGGTGTAGCTGCTTTGATGGCTTCCTTCTGCTTAAGGATGGTGCCTATCGTCGACGGATTCCTTAGCAATCACACTCAACAGCAAGCCAGCTTCATACTTTATTATCATCTCCATTTTTTCTCATAGAAAGCATTCTCTTCTTTCTGTGAACTTCAGCAACTTTCTTGGGACCCGTGACTATACTGTACGTAATTAAGTTATGTAGTACGTATACTAATTAGGTTCTCACACAACATGATAAAGTAGCACAACGAAATCACTAACGAATTTACGTTACTAAACGAAATCGTTGGACCGAACGAATGCCGCGTGCGTATGATAAAGATTCTGGTACGAAGTGGCTGAGTTAGGATAAGATCCATGATGGGAGGGATGCTGTCCAATAGGAGAGAAGGATCTCATGGCGGTGGCTAGCATCAGGAACCAATGGGAGAGCAGGAGGATGGTGGCGAGTCTACTAGAACTAAGATGGCGGTGCGCTGCGTGAGTCTCAAAATTGTTATCAGGCGAATCTCGAACTTTCAGAAACCTTTCGTATCTTGAAAACTTTTCGTGTGTAGAGCCGTTAATTTTTTCGCATTGGTTTCGTATCTCGAGTTTTTTGTAAGTTGAGGCCTTTCGTATCTCGAGGTTTTTTGTAAGTTGAGCCTTTCGTATCTCGAGGTACCACTGTAGTATATTTTATAATACAATAATACGAGAATACATTCAATATTATTGGATACAGTGAAGTAATGCATAACTTTTTAAAAGATATATGGAAAAGATGCATATTTACTTTTTCTTCTTTTCTTATCTTAATTTTCATTACTATGCCATCTATGTAGCAGTGGCATCTCAAGCTCATATGGTCATACCTCAATTTTTTGCTCGTGTAACAAAGCAAAAAATCAACCGAGTTGCAGTTTATTTTGTACTTCCATCCCATGGAAAAAACAAACAAATTGCAGTGTTGCAAAAATGAATGTATACGCAAGTTTTGTCTTAAAATAAATTTATGCAACAATTATAGATTTAATTTGTTATAAAAACGTGATTCAATGATATAAATAAAAATTTTATTATTCGGGTGCAACTGAACAACCTATTCTCTTCATTATGTGAAGGGCTGTTACAAAGACTTCAAATGGACATGTGTACTGCCACTGTATCATAGTTATGTACAAAAATAAAAAAAAATACCCTGCAGTACATTTTTCTTACACATTTTAAACATAAAAGAATGTGAAAAAACATCCTCTTATAACGCAGAGGACAGTTACAAAAGCTGCCTTAATTGTATCATATTTATGTACAAAAATAAGAATACCCTATACTTACTATATTTTCATACACATTTTAAACATAAAAGCATGAACATTTATAAAATTGACACATCAGTCGCTAAATTTGCGCTATTTTAACTTGATATTTTCGGAAGAGTGGCGGGCAGCGGCAGACAAGAATGAACATGAAAAAACATCCTCTTTGATAATGTGGAGGGCAGTTTCAAAAACTACCTTTGTATCATATTTATGTACAGAAATAAAAATATCCTTTACCTAATATTGTCATTCACATTTTAAACATAAAAGCATGACTTTATAAATCGACACATTGATTGCTAAATTTGCACTTTTTTATTTTGGAAGAGCATTAGGCGGTGGCATAGAGCAGCATCATGGGCATATAGTTTACTCTAATACCTATGTAATAACTCTCAATAAAAATTTTTTATATCATTTGCATAACCTTTACTATGGTCTGAACGGTATTTCTACAAGTGTATGTACTCTTTAGGCATAACGGCGCTTGCGTTGCTGTTAACCAAAAATTGTGCCGTAAAAATACCTTAAAATACTTTTTTTTTTTTAATGAATATTTTTGATGACCTCCGTAAAACCGATTTGACGCTAAGTGATTGCGCCGCTAATCGTGGGCCGCCTGTTAAACTTATTATAATAATGGTAGCATTACTGGTAGTAGTATATTAGTAGCAAGGTCTCCTTTGTCCTAAGTATTATCTTCAGCATGATGTGCTTATTGTACAAAAATACACTATATATTTAAATTTGAAAGGAATCTCAGTAGTAAAGATATATGTAATTTAATGTTGGAGATTTGATACATTCATCAGGAAAGACCAATATCTACCAAAATTTTATTGGTAAATAGACTCCATTTCTGTATGCTATTTCATGCTCCAGTGGCATTTCTTATGGTTGGATATAACCCATTTTATGATTGTATTTTTATCATAAAATTTATCATAAGAGCTGGTTAAGCAATAACTAGATGTACATGTTTCAAGATCATTGACCTGATGAAAATAGTGTGCGTAGTTCATTTTTCAAGTTTTGTTGCTCCTTACTCTATGGAATATCCTGTCTTGTTTTATAAATTAATTGTAGACATTGTAGGTTTTCATTTGATGATTTTGCTTTGTAGGTGTTTTTGAAACGAAGAAATTAGATTTATTTTTTCTTTTACTGTTTAATATATTTTGGTGTATTTTGCCACAAGCCAGTTTGTTCAACAGACTCTTCAACAGACAAAACATGAGTTTGTTCAACAGACATGACATCAGTTACATACAGTGTTTAATAGACAAGACAGTTTCTAATGGTAACTTTTGGAGGTTTGATTGTGTAAAAGTTATTCTATCATTTTTTTCACTCTCAGGAAATGGCTTGTGGGATATCTGCTGCATGCCGTGGGCCACTGACAGAAAGGCAGAAGTTCTGCTTTAAGATATTTGACCGTGATAGGGATGGAAAGTTATCAAAGGAAGAACTGACAGCAATGATTCAAGCACTGTTACTTTTACATTATGAAGAACAAGAACATACAGGTTGGTATGAACTAAACAAGACTTCATTGCTTTGCTTGGCACAAATCTGTTTCAGATTTCAGTTTTCATAATTCTACAGTTAAAATATTAATTGATATTAGTTTATTTTTTTCTTTTTGGTTTAATTTTGTTCAGTCTACAATGGTTATTTTTCCAATATCTTTTTTCCACCTTAAATTAATGCTTTTTTTTTTTTACCAGTGTGCTTGCTTTGTTTGGCATACCAAGTGACTAGTCCTTAATCTTGACAGTCATAAGAGCATGACAATTTAAGCCCTTTGAATCCCAAAATTCTTTAGGATATATATAGGTTACATATATTCTGCCATTTACCCACCATTGTGTAACTCTTGTTATATGAACAAAAAGAAAAAGTCTTGTGTATGCCATATCTTCATTTGATCAATTTTAGGATTGCTGAAAAATCTAGACTTGATATTTTAAAAGGGTGCAGGGGGGAGGGGGGTAAATAGCATAAGTGTTATGAGGTCGACCTAAATCTCGTTCCAAGCAGATGATGTGTGCGTTGGCGTATCCTCAGACGATGTTGAAAAACTTGTTGGAGAGTTTCTCGAGAATCACGACCCTCACAAGTCTGGCTTTGTCACCCAAGAGGAGTATCTCATGTGGACCCTCCATAACCCTTTGTCTTCAGCATTGCTGGAAATTATATTTCAGGTTTGTGTCTCAACTTTTGATAATGTTATTCTATCTCAGTCTTACCGCAAATATTTTAAAAATGTTTTGATATACTACCAGGATTGAGGTTTCACCATGAAAAAGTAATAACATATTTTTATTTTCCTCAAAATAATAAGGAATATAGAATTGAAGAAAGGCACTTTTTAGGCATAGAACAAGAAAATAATGCTGCAAAGTTGACTGGAAAGTATATGCCCCAAGTGTGCGAGTTCCCAGTAATCAAAATTCTTAATATTTATAAGGATCGAAAATTTAAAATGTCCTGATTTTAATGTTTGAAGCATGTTTGTGTGATCTTTGTATTCAAGATATTACAACAGACATTTGATATATAAGCAAGTCATATATTAAGGGAAGCTTGCCAGTTAGGTGCTTTTTTTTTTATACAATGCATTCATTTAATTTCATAAGATTAAAGGTTTTTTCCATGATGAAAATGAACAGCTGGAGATAAGAACATTTTTGAGGGTTTGTATTTGTGTAGGAACAAATGACAAATGTTGAAAGTAATTTGTCTTTTTCTTAACATACAAACCTGAGGTCTTTACATAAATGGCTCACCTCGTACCACTCTCATTCTCTTATCTGACCCAAAAGGTAAACTGTGTAGAACTGAATGCATATAGACTTGGTGGGCAGTGCTTCTGCCATACCATCGGTAGCTATTACTATAACCACCTAGCAAAAGTTTAAGGGGGCTGGCCGGAACCCCTATATGGTGGTATAGGGCAAAAAATGCAAAGTCATGAAAAAATTCATGGAACTTCATATGGCAATTGAGAATATGTATACAAAATATTTTGTCAAAATTCCTCTTACTTTCGTAGTTACAGGGTAATTAGTAAACATAACTCAATAAACCTAAGACATTCATCCGTACAAGAAAATGCAATATTTCTTCTGTTATCATAAATTTTTATAATCA
The DNA here is from genome assembly GCF_015104395.2 of Macrobrachium nipponense. NCBI lineage: Eukaryota > Metazoa > Arthropoda > Malacostraca > Decapoda > Palaemonidae > Macrobrachium > Macrobrachium nipponense. The sequence continues at coordinate 18,267,116 of NC_061091.1, forward strand.
TTGTCAAAGAAATTGTGAGAAATGGCATCTGTAGAGATTCGTGGGTTGCAGAGGTGAGTATCAAGTTCAACCATGATCAGTAGGAGCACAGACTTCAAGTAGACTACACGTTCGTTCGAGTTTCACCTCTAACATTCGCTTGCTTTTTACATATGGTTATCTATGTTTCGGCAAGAATTTCATCATGCCAATGAGGAAAAGACAAGGAAAACATCTCGCTAACGTAAAGATGAAGAAAATTTGCTCTAATATGATTACAGAATATCATAATATATGCGATATTAGCGTAGTTAGTGAAGAGAGAGAGGGAGGGTTGCGTAGTAAGTAAACGCGCCCGTCTTGCCTGAAGCACACGTCACACTGTCCCCAAGGCTACGATCTTTGAGCAAAGGGATCCTAATTTATGATAAATAACATAGTTTTGGTTTATTTATACCCAAAAAGGAATATGAAATTCATAATAATCATGATTTATTAACATTGTCTTTGTAAAAAGAGAGTACAACTTCAAATTTCACCTCTTGACATTCTCTTGCATTTACGTTTGTTTATTTTTGTTTCGGCAAGAATTTCATCATGCCAAAGCGGAAAATACAAGGAAAACATCTAGCTAACATACAGAAGAAGAAAATTCATTGTATATGAGAGAGAGAGAGAGAGAGAGAGAGAGAGAGAGAGAGAGAGAGAGAGAGAGAGAGAGAGAGAGAGAGAGAGAGAGAGAGAGTGTTAGTTGCGTAGGAAGGAGTGCCCCGTCTTGCCTGACGCAGTGCCCCAAGCTACGATATATGAGCAAAGGGATCATCATTTATGATTAAATTATGATAAATAAAAGTTTTGGTTTATTAATACACAAAAAAGAAATATACATTCATAATAATCATTATTTATTAACATTGTCCTTATAAAAATACGAAGAAAAACTTTGAACGCCCGTATCTCAAAACTATAGTTATTGACCTTCAAAATCTATCTTCTCACTTAGTTTTAAAGCTATAACATTGGAATGTGGTTATATAACTCAGAAAGACATTATAGAACAATCAAATGAACCCCCCCCTCCCTTTTTTCCAATTTTTTGTTTTGTCTTTTTTTTATAAATTTTGTTTTCCTATATTTATAGGGTTTATTTTTTTTACCATAATGAAAAACCATTCATATCTATCAAAAAAATGACTTAGAAAAAAAACTCCTCATTTGATTGGAGGTCTTAACATCATGGTCCCTAGATATTGGTAGTAAATCCCAGGTCTTAATATTAAATATCCAAGGCGAGGGAGATTAGTCAGGGATGGAGAATTTAGATAGGAAATTGAAAAAATGTTATTTTCGGGATAAATTGCCCTGGCATCACAAAACCGAGGTCAGAGGCGAAAATCATATGCGGTTGGAGATGTCCCAAGTCACCTTATTATAAGTGGTATGAATATCAAAGTCCTGTCCTTAAAGAATGGCATTAGCCGGCCGGCGGCCCCATTAACGACCAGTTTTCTAGGTTTGCATGTTAGGAAAAATACAAATTACTTTAAAAATTTGTCATATTTCACAGGTTTGTAAAATTTTATTAAGATTATGGAACAGACCTGGTGTCTTAACCTTAGGATAAATCTTCATGCCACCTGGAAAATTGGTAAAAAATTCAGTAGCATTGTATATGCAAGGAACTGGTAGCATCTGTCCTCTATCATAAGCTACGTGGAACAATGACCGACCCCAAGTTGGGCCTCGTGATGTCCATCCCAGTTTTCTTCTTATCGCCCTGTTCTCTTTCTCCTCCTAACAGCTGGTTCTTTTGTTTTCCTGTTTCTCTCTGTTTTGTGTGAGGATTTTGTGTGTTTGTGACGAAGAGTGGAGTTATCATGGATTCCCATAACACTTCTGCTAGCAATTCTACTACTAAATCCAAGAAGCCTTGCAGGCTATGCCCTGGTGTAGGTGGTTTCCCTTGTTCACACTTCCTAGCCTTCATGAATGCAGATCCTCATTCAACATGAGTAGGTGCAGAGTAAATGTATGTAATAGCCCTGATCCTTGTTCAGAATGTTGTTCTTAATCGGTGGATCAGTGGAAGAGGTTCTCTGAGTAAGGTCTGCCCAAGAGGAAGTTGAAGATGCTATCGATGTTGGTTGGCCCTTCATCTTCATCTTTTGTTTAGCTTCTTGTTGAGACTACTCCTTCTTTCAGAGGCCTATTCCAGTTGCTTTGGTGTCTGTACTAGATTTTTCCCTTACCCTTTCTATTCTTCCAATAATTCGTCGAGGGAAGTATCCAGGAGGGGTTCGGAGATTTTTTGTCTAATTTTGTCCTCGTCTTTTCCTTCGGGGAAGGAAGGGCATCACCATCTATGTCTTTGATGCGCAGAAGATGGCAAGTGTTTGGGCATCGCTAGCCTCTCAGGAGTACCCACCTTGGATGGCCTATTGTCCCATTGCTTGGCTTCCTGCTACCCTGTACTATCTACTCTGCCTGTTCTTCTCTGCCGAGTCTCCATTTGGGTTGCCCCTTGTTTTGCCCACAGTTGTACCAGCATACTCTTCATGTGGTTCGTTTGCTGTTTTGATGTTCAGCAGATCCCTCCGTGACATCACAGCCTACCGTTACAAGGATGTCGTTACATACCCCATCTACGGATTTCCTAGTCAAGGCGGTGATGGAAAGGACTGGATCATTAATTGAAGAGAAATGTGTTCATGCTCATAAGAAGAAGAGACGTGTCTTCTGTGTCATCGTCAATATTGCAGTTGTCCGTTTCCCCTGTATAGCCTCCAGTTAAGTGTTGGAGAATCAGGGACTTCTTGTCTGATCCTAGTGCCAACAAAAGAAATAGGACTATTTCTTCTTCTTTGAGCCGGTGGGATGTTATATCACAGTCAAGAGACGTGTTCCGAATCAGCAGTGACTCCAAAGGAGTCAGCTATTCATGGACATGGTTTGCCCACGTTCGTTCTTTCTCAAAAGACTAAGGACATAGTACATGTTGGACCTCTACCTTCTTAGCTCTGGACTGTGACAATATGTACTGCTGTGGACAATGTTGGGAGACTTCAAATTCCGTACGGATGTTTGTGGAGAGCATTTGTACGATGACCTTGGATACGCTAAGGCCTCTTGTAACAGGAAATGTGAAGTATTAACAGTTTCACCTCTTTGATGACTAAGTAAGTTCAGAGGGAGGATGCAGTGCTCCAATCAGGAGATCCCGGGTTACAGTTCTTCTGAGAACAACCATGCAGTGGTGAACGTACATGTAGTGGCAAACATCCATGATGTTCTAGGCCTACAGGGGATAGTATTAGTAGTCCTCCGTCGGACTGTCGATCCAGGTCGCATTCACCCAGTAGTGTTTATGGTTCCTCTTCAGTGAGTCACGACTGAATGAGCTGGGAAGGCATGGTTGTGATTCATCTCGGGAACAGTCGGATGTAAGGAGAAAGCCAACGTTCACAGTCAGGATTGGGGAGCAGGGACCATGGCCGTCGTTTGCATTCAAGATCGAGGGAGCAGGGACCATGGCCATGTTCGTCTTGCCAAGACCTTGGACATGACTCGACCAGGCCATGGGGAGATTCACATCCATTGAGCGAGAGAGGTTCTCATTTTCTAGAGCAATTAAGTCTTTTGAGATCTTCCTGTTCCCTCCACTTTGGCTAGTCACCCACATGAGGTGGAGGAATTGGATAACCAGGATTTCCTTTCCTCTTATGAAGGGGTTATAGATCTGATTCGTTACTTCAGTAACCTTTAAGAGGACTGAAACTCCTTCCACGATCACTCCTACAGTTATCGAAGCACTGCTAGGACCTAAAAAGGATGTTAAGACTTTCTTTGAGTTACCATGTCTTCCAGTCATGCGAATTTGGTTTTATGACATTGTGAATTTGTTGACTGCGGGACGGAAAACTCTCATTAAGGTCAAACAGATCTTTCTAGTTTTGTTCAGCTCTCTTTCTTAAATTCATCATAGGCAGATTGTTCCAGATGTCGTGTGATTAAGACCTGGCCCAACTTTGGAACTTGTCAAGAAACTGCTGCTTTAGAGATGATGGCATCTTCAATCTTTCAGACAGCATCTTGGTTGGAGTTGTGGTCTACAGTTTTGACCAAAATCACTTTGTCTGCTTTGACAGGGAGTTTGGTGGATGAGATGGCTTTTTTATCAGATTGCTTTAATCTAGTTCTAAAGCCATCTTATACATAACAAATCTGAGTGCAAATATATGGGCAAATATTTTTTTGATGAGAAGTGATATGGCCCTTGCCAAGGCTGGCCCGTTCAGTAGATGTGGATTCCTTATTGTCACTATGGAATAGTGATATTTTAGAATCAAAATTGGCTGTTGCCGAAGGATACATTGGAGGCAGCCATTGACAGACAGAGGACAGATAAAAGATAGGCTAGTTCAGCAGGCAGTAGTAAGTAAGTCAACTTTGACTAGCCCTAATATTAGGAGACAGATCCAACAACCTACATTGTGGAAGATTGTGAGAGCAGCTCCTGTGCTAAACCTACACAGTTAGTCTCTTCAAGGAAGAAGCTTGCTCAACAACGGCCTTTTCAGAGTAGTGCGGCAAGAGGTAGGGGAAATAGGGTCAGGGGCAGAGGCATGTCTGAGACGATAAAGTGGGGGCCGTCCCCACTCATTCCTTGGGATCCATGGTGGCTGCTCAACAAGTTGTGTAGCTTACCCAGCTCCTTTACAAGACAAGGTAGCATCTCGTCATTGTGATACCACATGAGTGGAGAGTGAATGACTGTGTGACTGGCTCCTCTTCCTCCTCTTTTCTTCCTTCTCCCTGATGGGCAGAGGGTAGCGGTCGTCACAAACGCTGGACAGGACGACGATGCAGGTAAGCTCCATTTCTATCCCCTTCATTAGGGATAGAAGTGTTTTATCCGTCCCTCCCTAGCAAGGGGGAAGCGGACAGCAGTAAGAAAGAAACTCAATGCTTTATATTTGGCTTCTTACTTAGGACAATAGTTCTTGCTTGCTATTTCATAAGAGGTACGCTTGCCTCCCTCTTATGAACTGATCCAGAGGTCTGACCATTGATCCTGCAGTTCACACTCCGATCATTGGACAGAGGCTAGGTTACCCCCCCTTGCTCTTACGACCAGGAAGGGAACCCAGGTTAGGCGAACACCACCAGTCTGTTCACAAGACTCGGATTCCTCCCACAATAGTGAGTCTTCCTTATGTAAAGGACCAATGATTTGTATAACGTGTTGGAACAAATCACAAGTTTTTAAAGTAAATTGTATTTTTCTAACTATACAAACCTGAGGTCCTTTACATATAGTCCCACCTCATGCCACCCCTCACTCTGTTCCTGGCCTAAAGCAAAGTGGTATGTTTACCTCCAGTCGGGCGGGACTCCCAACTATCGGACAAGCAGTTACTGCCGAACTACCTTGTAAGTAAATCTTAGGACCAGTCCAGCTGGCAACTGAACAGTATATCCTTACGTAAAGACCTCAGGTTTGTATAGTTAGGACAAATACATTTACTTTCAAAAATTGTGATTTTTCATGCACTTAAGGGTGGGGCAGGCCGGCTAATGCTATTTTTTAAGGACAGGACTTTGATATTCATACCACTTGATAAGGTGACTTGGGACATCTCCAAACCGCATATGATTTTTGCCTCTGACTTTCTTTGGTTTTGTGACGCCAGGGTGGTTTATCCCGAAATACCATTTATCAATTCTATCTCCTCCCTTGATATTTAATATTAAGACCTGGGATTACTACCATATATAGACTTGATGTAGACCTTCAATCAAATGAAAGGAGTTTTTTTCTAAGTACGTAATTTTTTTGCTAGATATGAATTTTTCGTTATGGTAAAAAAATAACCCCTATAAAATCAGGAAATTTTTTTACAAAGATAAGGTGTAAACAAAAATTGAGAAAAGGGCTTTATTTAATTGTTCTATACTAATGTCTTTCTGAGTTATATACCAAATTTCAGTGCTATACTTTAAAACTAAGTGAGAAGATAGAATTTGAAGGTCAGTAAGTATAATTTTGAGATAAGGGCGTTCAAAGTTTTCCTTTGTATATTTTTCATGAAGACAATGTAATAAATAATGATTATTATGAATGTATATTTCTTTTTGTGTATTCAATAAACCAAAACTATGTTATTCATCATAATTTAATCATAAATGATGATCCCTTTGCTCCTATATCGTAGCCTGGGGCATGCCGTCAGGCAAGACGGGGCACTCCTTCCTATGCAACTCTCTCTCCCTCACTAACTCGGCTTATTACAGCGAATTTTTTCCTTTTCTTCTGTATGTTAGCGAGATGTTTTCCTTGTATTTTCTTTCCGCTTTGGCATGATGAAATTCTTGCCGAAACAAAGTTAACAGACTTAAAATCAAGAAAATTTCAGAAGTGAAACTCAAACGTACTCTCTTTTTACAAAGACAAGTTAATAATCATGATTATTATGAATTTTCATATTCCTTTTTGGGTATTAATAAACCAAAACAAAGTTACTTATCATAAGTTGAAGATCCCTTTGCTCAAAGACCGTAGTCTGGGGTACTGCATGACGTGTGTCAGGCAAGACGGTGGGCGTTCCTAACTTTCTCTCTTCACTAACTAAGCTAATATCACGTATATTGATGATATTCTGTAATCATAATAGAGCAAATTTTCATTCGTCTGTATGTTAGCGAGAAGTTTTTGCTAGTCTTTTGTTTTTCCTCCCATTGGTATGATGAAATTCTTGCCGAAACAAAGATAAAGATACATAAAAGCAAGCGAAAATGTCAGAGGTGAAACTCGAATGTGTTGTCTACCAGAGGTTTTCGTCCTCGCACTGGAAGGTGGTAAAACTGGACTAAGTTCCCTCCTGCCGCCTCATGAATCTCTACAGATGCCATTGCACACAATTTCTTTGACGATAATTATCAAAATTTAAGATAACAGAAGAAATATTGCATTTTCTTGTACAGATCAATGTTTTTGGCTTATTGAGGTACGTTTACTAATTACCCTGTAACTACGAAAGTAAGAGGAATTATGATGAAAATTTCATTTCGTATACGTATCTTCTCCATTGCCAAACAAAGCTCCGTGAATTTTTTTAACTGACTTTGCCTTTTGCCCTATACCTTCATATATAAGGGTTCCGACTGGCCCCCTTAAGATCCAAGTGTAAACAACGCAATTCTCTAATACTCTCTCTCTCTCCTCTCTCTCTCTCTCTCTCTCTGCTCTCTCTCTCTCTCTCTCTCTCCTCTCTCTCTCTCTCTGTGACATAATCGAATACACACACTATCGATTCCATTGATTATTCTTGTAAAACTGTAAATAAAATTTATTTTTATACCACTTCTGGAAAGGATTATGTTTGAAGTTTGAGGTACTACTATACATAGTAAGTTTATATGAAACTTGATTTTATCATGAAAATTAACATTTTCACTAAATTCATTATTTTTTAATTTCCAGCTTTCATAGGAAAATTTAAGTGTCTATTTAATGAGAGGTGAAATTGATAATGGATATTGGTTTTTATTGTAGGTGTGCCATATTGTCCTTGGCCTGAAACCTAGCAAGTCGAAATGAAGAGAAAGAAATTGTTCTTGGATGGTTGCGAAGAGCAGAGAGCAAATCTCTTAACATAGGACAGTTTTGGTATATCATTAATGAACAGTGGTGGAACCTGTGGTTTGAGTATGTCAGTCATCAGGTAAGTACTAGGAAGACCTTCTCTTGTCTTGACATGGAAAAGTAACATTGAGTGGTTATTTGATCATTCTTAGTTCTGATAAGCAACTTGCATCTTCTATTACAGAATTAAATTGAATTTGTTCCATCTTTCTTAGGTTCTGGGGTAGAAAACAGTGCAATCAGCCCATCGTCACACAGCAGTTCACCAGCAAATTCTCAGTATGGGTCACACAAGAACAAGTTTACAAAAAAAAATCTGCTAATTCTGAAGGAACAGTTGCTTCAGATGGAAATTCGTAAGTAAACTTGTATTTGTAGCCCCTTATTTTTCACAGGTGAAAAATGTTTAGTAATGCATAAAGATTAGTACTTAGTTTTTATTATATCTCCTTTATAGTATTAGCATTCTCTGTTCACCTTTTACCCATTTGGTGGAATGTCACCTTACTGTGAAATGCATATTTCTGTACAAAATACCAACCTTTGTTGTTTTGCTGTGTCAAAGTGCATTGATAAATTTGCAAGTTATTCATTGAAAGGCAGGTTAGAAGCGCCTTTGTCATGGAGACCCATCTCCCGTCTAACTTCCTGTTAAACCAATATTCAGTTTTGTTATTGCTTTGATTTATAGTTAGTTATATTGCCCTATAATTAATCTTGTACTTACAAATTTATATTTTTAAAAATTATTTTGCTTATGTTTTGTGTTTATTTTTGAAGTTTTTGCTTCATTTGTGAACCAGGTTTTTTTTTTTTTCTTTTTTTTTTTTTTTTTTTTTTTTTTCCTGTCCTTGGTTATACATTTGCCTGGAACTGTATGACTGGATATTATTGTGTGTTTGGTTCTATATTCTGTTAAGCATATCTTGAATATTGCAGTATTTTATTAAAAACTTAACCATTGTTCTTGTTTTTTTGTGACTTTTGTGTAGGTATACATGTACCTGGTTTTTTCTTTGTATGGGATGTATATCCTGATGCTACAACTTGTGTCAAAAAATGTTTGTTCATATGTGGAACAAACCTTCGGTCTTAAACAATAGGATAATCTTCAGGTGCCAACTGGAAAACCAGTTAAAAAAAACATTCAGATTGTATATGCAAGGATCTGTGGCATCTGGCATCTAATATGTAGAAGAGGTGAAGAGTGGTTAACTGACCAAGCATGAACCCCATGACACATTTAAGTCATTCTTCAATCACCATGGAAGCATGTGTTTGCTTATTGCTCTCCTCCCTCCAAGGTGGTTTAGTTTTGGATACCCTGTGATTCCATCCTACTTTTTTGTTTTTTGTTTTGGGGGAAGTCTGTGGATTCCCCTATCGATTCTAAGAAGTTGCAGGCGTGTCAATGCATGTGCCCTGGCCTTCCAGGATTCCTGTGCTCATGCTTCCTAGCCTCCACTTGACTGACCCCTATACTACTTGCAGTAGGTGTCATGCTAATTTTTGTTAAAGTAACCAATCCATGCCCACAGTGTGTTCCGGGCCTGTTTTGCAGTGGAAGAATTTCTACAAGAACAGGGAGCATTGTAGGCTTCCCCTTTTTCCAGATTTTTTCCATCTGCATCGTCATCCATTGATGTCTTTGTTTCCTTCTTTTTTTCTTCCATTCATTCATCTTTGGAAGTAAACGGGAGTTGCTCAAGGTGATAATTTTATTTAATGCTGCCCCGTTTCTTTTCTTTTGGGGGTAGAAATCCCTTTAGGGTGGAGGAGACATTTTTATGAATGGTGATCTTGTGGATACCAAAGAACCATTTTTAGTAACTTGCTGATATCTCCTGTAGCATATAATAACAGCTGAAGGTTTTCAGGGTTTTTTGCCTCCCATGCACAGTAGCTAGTTTGATATTTTGCAGTAGGAAAGTACGTTTGTAGCTCCCGTGACTGTAAGGGCTCTGATAGCTGAGATTTAAAGAAACAGTTTTTGTATTATATAGATATTTAATAATGTATATCAAGTGCAAAATAAATATGGTTACTGGATCAAAGGCAAGTCTAAGAGAACATGTCTGTTAAGTAAGGGGACACTGCATAGGGAAGCAGTGGTTAAGAGGGCAGTTAAAAAAAAAAGTAGCCGTAACCTCGATGAAATGGAAAGAGTAGAGAAAACAAAGGCTTATGATGGTTTCACAAAGCCCACATTCCTCTGCTTGGGAGAAAAATGAGGACTAAAAAGGACAATGAAGGAGATATGTAACGTGAACCCCCTGCTATAAACGTATTGTGGTTTAGCATTTGCAGGCTTCAGTTATTAGCTGATTTTTCTGTGGAGTATACTATTTCCAAATACCGTATATACTCGCATATTATGCGACTTTTGAAACCTAATTTGAAGCTAATTTTAAAGGGGTCGCATCATACACGCGGTATAAAATTAGCGTACCGTCTATGCTTTCCCAAATCGGCAGATCGCGATAGTTACTACCGGAGGAAAACAGTAGATCTTTTAAAAAGTTGTTTTACTTGTACTTCATATATCCAATAATATTGTATGCATTCTCATATTACTATTGTATTTTAAAATACAAAAAGAGCGATCGTGCGCCATTTGCATTATTTTTGGTTTATACAACATGTTTAACTGTTCTAGACTAACCATCTATAATTTCCAAATCAGTTAAGGCACACACCGAAGGATTTTTTACTTTTTGTTTTACTCAGTAAAAGAAACATTTGTTACTTGAACTATTATTTTCCTTTTAGGATACGCAGGTAAGTGAAAATTTATAAAGTAAAAAAAATTGCATAAAATTAATAAACTAAAATCCTCCAAAGTTCGCTCTCCGTGTCCTTATCATCAATACTGCTCTGAAGTCTTTGCCATCAAGGCAGTCATCATATTCGTCATCTTCCAGAATCTTTGATCATTTCATCCTCATCTCTGCATCTTCGTATAGGACATCGTCAATTCATATGGAAGGTATAGTCTTGCACCATGGCGAGCCAATGCCACCTTGACTGACCGTTGGGCGAGCTCTCTGGCGTGGCTTTTACAAAGATCTGCCCTTATGCTAATTTTACAAAAACAACAACTGCCGTGTGTGACAGACCTTTGAATGTCCTTGAGACAAACCCCGAGGCTATAATTATAAGATTATAAGGGTTTTTTTTTTCCTTCCCAGGTACTTTAATCTCCTTCCTATTCGGTCTCTCTCTCTCTCTCTCTCTCCCCTAAATCTTACAGCTGTCCCGAGCGAGAGCTTTTTTTTATGGGACAACATAGGCCCGCATTTCGCATTTTCCATACCTATTTATTTCGTATACGATTGCCCTTTCTCGGCTGTGAAGTTGATGTCTATCTATGGCTGTGAGATGACCAGGATAACTTGTAAGTCGGTGTCAAGTCACTCCACTCTTCAGTCAGCCAAAACTTTGCCATATCGCATTCAAGCAATATTCAGTCATTGTTCCTATCTATTATTTTCTCAGAGAGAGAGAGAGAGAGAGAGAGAGAGAGAGAGAGAGAGAGAGAGAGAGAGAGAGAGAGAGAGAGAGAGAGAGAGAGAGAGAGTCTGTGTGTATGCGATTGTTTATTTTCTCACTCGGTCAAACTTACTGTTATGCTTTATTTCATATTTCCTTGCTCACCAATTTATTCTATACCTACGATATTAAGAAATCAAGATATGTGCAGAAGGGAGAAATGCCTCCCAGACTGTACAGTCAGTATGGATTTAAACGCACGTGGAACTGGTTGAAATATTCGCAACAGCACCAAAATGAGATGCCCTGTTGATAGAATATCTGACTCTGTTTCTTGTTATTGCATAAAAAAAAACTTTATCAATCGTGAACCTACGTAATTTATTTAGAATTCTGCGCAACGTTAAAGATAATATTTGATATCTGTAATGGGAGAAATGGTTTTATCTCTGTTGTTGTTATAAATTTGGCAGTATGCGATCAAACACGTGGGTGGACCAAAACAGCCCAGCCAGAGAGCTCCGCTCATTTTGTAAATACTATTGTTTGGCGTGCTAGGCTTACCCCGATTCATTTGGGTGTGCGCTACTCAAATAATCGCATTTTTCTTACTAATCCCAAGAGTTGACCATGGAAAATCCCAAGATTAAACCAAAAATCCCAAGATAATAAAATAATTGACATATGCCAAGCTTTGGAGTCCTAAATATTTACTCTGTCTATCAGGAAGATACTGATAAATTGAATTGACGTATCTTTCCTGATGAGAGAGAGAGAGAGAGAGAGAGAGAGAGAGAGAGAGAGAGAGAGAGAGAGAGAAGAGAGAGAGGAGAGTATTCATGTAATCAGTAAAATACACTAATAAAAACAAAAACTACGTACTGTATGCAAAGCACACACATCATCATTAGCTTCCCGTGTGTTACGTGTAAGCGTTCATTCTAAGAAATTCACAGAGTAGTATAAGTAACACCTGATTGTCTGGTTGGTAGCCATGGAGATCTGTTATCCAATGACTGCCCTCTGCTTCTGTTCTATTTATAGACATATGCCGTGGATGACACTAGGTTTGAACGTTTACCATGTTCGTGATTTTCTGACTGCTGACTGGCAAAAAAATTACTCGATAATTTTCTTTATATAATTAGTTTCTTCTTGAAACATAATATAATATGAATCATTTTAACTTTAATGTAGTGGTAGACCAGTGCGTACGATGCTCATCAATATAGTGGTATGAAAAATACCGCATGGTGTTGTAGCGATACGTAATCACAAAGTACCAATCCTTTTCCCGGACCATCCTCAAAAATTTTACGACTCTTCAACTGCAAGATCGATATGGTGAAATATATTATATAGTCATACTTATTGTTGAAATTCACAAGTTTGAACTGCAAAACATTAGATTTTGATTGTTATGTACATATATTTTTGTGTTTTACGGAATGTTTGTTTTGAAAATAATAGCTATTAGTGAAACATATAATATTAATTGTCCCACTATTTTATTATAGGTGATCTTAATTATCTCACATTCATGTAACAGTATTATATTAATATTTATTTAAATAAACAGTAATTAATAAATAACAATAATGAAAACATAAAGGGAAAATTTTTTTTTTTCTGTAGTAGTGATGTTTGTTTGATATGCATCTGACCTCACATTTCCGAAATTGAAAAAAATTCCAAAAACCGAAACATCGGAATGTTGTGTGTACTACACTTTTTTAAACACGCACACAAGTCTACACATTTACTGATACCCGTTGGTGAAAGACTCAAATTACAGTATTTATTTCTGGAGAGAGAGAGAGAGAGAGAGAGAGAGAGAGAGAGAGAGAGAGAGAGAGAGCAGAGAGAGAGAGAGAGAGAGAGAATGAGTTTAGGACTCTCAAGGTGGTGGTTTTTACATTTTTTAACATTTTATTATCTTGGTATTCTTTTTTAATCTTGAGATCTTCTATTCAATTCTCGAGATTAGTAAGAAAATTACCGTAACTTCACTAGCAGCAGCACACATCTGAACGACTCGGCCATTAGCACGCTAAACCACCAACCTTATGAACTGACCTCGGAAAAGGAACTCGCATGATACATGAGATACATGACAAAACCACTGTTTATTGGTGAAAATTTTGTGGTCACATGATATGCGAGATCGCACGTTACTCGAGTATATACGGTATATTGTGGTAAATTCACTAATTCACCGGATTTTTTCTTTTAGAGCAATATTCACTAAATTATGTATTCATTTTAATTTTATTTTTGTTACTACATACGTTTTTTATGATAAAAAGAATTATTTTTACTGATTATCAAAATAACTATATTAATGTAAACACAGAAAAATTTTTTAATTTCATTAAGGAAAATATAGTAAATTAGGTAAGATTTTAGCAAAATTCCTTGCTTTTCTCAGTCTTTACTTTTACGGAGTATCCCACGGGGGGGGGGGGGGGGGGGGGGGGGGGGTGGGGGGGGGGGGGGGGGGGGGGGGGAGAGAGAGAGAGAGAGAGAGAGAGAGAGAGAGAGAGAGAGAGATGTAGTGGGCTAACTGTCAATCATCTTGTATATATTGACCATAAGGGTTAGTAGCACCTGGGTAAAGTCTCTCTCTCTCTCTCTCTCTCTCTCTCTCTCTCTCTCTCTCTCTCTCTCTCTCTCTCTCTCAGGGGTAACTTGAGTAGTTTTTACAAGTAATTGTAAGCCATATTATTTTCAAGGGTATTGTAAGGACTTTGAAGTGATTGTATTTTAGGATGATAGTTTAAGGTATATTTGGTATTTGAACTATTACAAAATAGGTAGTTTTATAAGCATTTTAGTTTAAGGTATGCAAGGGTACATTATTAAAATAAACAGTTTATGTTTAAAGAGTTTTTCGAAGGGGCTACTACCAATGTATCGCGGATTTTCAGTAGTTGATGAATGTTTCTCTAACCCCCGCAAATACATTGGGTTGACTTGTTGAAAAGGTGACCAAAAAATGTCCAAAAAATGCCAAGATCCATTGCAAGAGTGCAATGATAACATTGTATCATGAATGATGAATTATGAAAAGATGGTGTGTCCAGCAGTTAAAAATGGATGGCAATCGAAGATTGAGATGCTTTTGACGTGTTACAAGAAGAGATTAGAAACAATTAAAAAGCACAAAAGGGAAAGGAGTCTGTGAAGGCTCAAGAAATTTGGGAGAAATCGGGCAGATGATGATAAAACCTGATGGAAAATCAGGCTGAAAATGCAAGGAAAAGAGGGAGCAGAGAGAACTTTCCTTTGTGTAAACCTCTGCTAAAGGGTTCATGATAATAACTGCATCCTTTCCTCTCCTCTCCTCCAATGGGCACCATTTTTTCAGTGTCACAGTTAAAAGTGATTGTAAAAGCATGTGAAATAACATTTAATATCTGGATATCTTTCTCATCTTTGAAGTGCTATTGTACTCCAGATGTTTTTTGCCACTTTCAGTTATGCATAATGGCCAAACCTGAGAAGTTTGTATTTATGAAAAATAAAGATTGAATAGGAGACACTGAAAATATAAAATATATATATGCAGTGCAGTGTGATTGAATAGGAAAAGGCTGATTGCAACACAAGGATGTCCTCATGTTTTGAAATGTCATTGCATTCATGTTCCCAAATATTCATTATATGCTGTCCATTATAGTGATGAAAAATTCTTAGCTTCCCTACATGATTATTAAAAGCTCTTAACAGCAGCTTATAAGCATGAAGTGTTCAGTTGATTGAGTCAAGTGTTATTGAATGTGAAGTGTTTGATAATTTCAGCTAAATTTAGTTACCTTTGCCCGTGTCTTGTAATTCTCTTCTTTCAGAAAAGTTTTTTGTTGGTGTAATTGGTAATAAAATGGCGGCCTGTGTACTAAAGAAGCCACTGTAGATGGTGTACATTCACAAAATATTACCCACAATTTGATGTTTTGTTTTCCATCTGCTCTTTCTGCATGAATTACTGTCTGTATTGTAACAGTTGTAGAATGAAAGATAGCCTTTCTTTCTTTCACGTTCTTTTATTTGAATGACTAACAATTGCTCAGCAGTTTGTATAAATGCAGAAAGTGGTGTGGTTTGACAGGAAGTGACTGACCTTTTCAATAAGGCATGTCTTCAAGATATTCAGAAGTTAGTGTATCGAATCTTCTGAAAGCAGTGTGCATACCATGATGCATGAAATATTCAGCAGAAAATGTGGATCAATGTCAAGCAGTAATATACATTTCCTCTGATATTATGTATGCCCAGTGTAACTAATCTCATTATTGGAAAAAAACCCTATCATAGAACATGGTGTGTAACTTCAGTAATCCCAACTGAAAGAGTCTTATTGCTTAACAGTATGTATTATACAGGTACTTCTTTTCTTTGTTTAGTAAGTTGACAAGCATAATACTGTTTAATTTTCTAAGCACATAGCTGTTTGAAATCTATTCACCTGGAAGAACATCTCTATTGTAGGATGGATGAGAAGAGAGGAAGTGGGTGAACTACTAATATTATTTTCAGTTTTTTTTTTTTTTTGTCATTTTGTTTATAAATTAAAACATTTCTGTCCTTTTTTTTACAGTTAAATTGTATTTTTTATGACTTTCATGATTATAATTTTTCATCTGACAAACTGATAAAACTAAGGGTCATGGTTTTGATACAAAAGCCATACTGAATTGAAAAATGCAACTTTGTCAGTAACGTTTCAACTTATTGTAGGAGTGTGTTGGTGACAAGTATAAACAGTTTTGGTTTAGCTGACTCTGTCTCTCTGGCAAGTCTGGAAAGCGAGGGCTCATCTGGGTCTCGTCAGAATTCGCTTCAGCGTCATTACAGGCTGGTTCCAGTCCGAGAAAGAATTTTAGTTCTGGCAACTTGGCTGTTTATAATCATGAAGCCAGCAGGTACTTATTTTTATTTTTGTGCTGTTTATGTTTTTTTTTCACATGCAGCATATTCTATTGCTGTCCCTCTTTATTCATGATGATTAGGTTCCCAGGCCCCTTCAGATTGCCAAATCTCACAAATGCCTGCCACAGCCTTCCCTATGATACAATTAATGACTATATTGAAAGGCATCGGAGCAGGGTGTGATTTGTAAAGTATGCCTTGCATAGCTCACTTTAGACAGTACCAGAGGTTCTTTGCAATGCCCCTATTGCCCCAGCTACATTTCTTCTGACTTTTACTCTCCATCCATTTCCTTGATCTTTATATGAGAGTAAAAAAAAGCTTCTCTTACCTTACAAAGCTGAATTTTATCCAAGTTATTACATGCAAGTTTTTCATAAAGCTTATGTTGCACTTGTGTAGTGTCAAGAGTTTTTTTTCAGTAAAATTTATTACAAAATATTCTTTGAATTAGTAATTTCTAGACACAAATATATCTTACCATTTTCTTCATGAAAAAAAGACAAATATGCGAGTACTTTTTGATATACAGATTTCAGTTTGTTCCATCGCAAACCCATCAGTCATATGAAGTCCACATTCACTGTCTGAATGGCCTCAGACATGTCCTTAATGTCTTATGGACACAAGATTATAGTTGATATATAGTTTTGGCAGAAGAGCTAAAAAGCAACCTTTTAAGCAAATGGTTGACCTTTCATTCCAGATCCATTGTTTATGTCTCTGTGTTGTAGCCATCACAGATGCTGTAAAGCCATAGTCATATATTTTCATTTAGATCATTATACTCTTTTGACCTCCTTGTCTTCACCCTAACCTTTCCTTCATCTTTTATCAAAAGGTATTACAATAACCATCTTTAATCTAGCAATCTTCGTTTATTTTCTATTTAATTTTACATTGAATTTGTGAATTTTGCTACTCTTCTTTTGTGCATATCTCAGGTATTCTTAACAATTCTTTGAAGTTTTCCTTTAATTTTTATATATTTATATCTTGTACACATACCCAAATATTTGGACTGTAGCTAGTGCTAAAAGGTGAGTTTCACTGGGTTACCTCATGTTTGCTGTTTGTAACGTACTGGTTGATTTTGTATTTTAACTTTTTTCGAGAGTTAATTTTTTGTATAATTTTATATACTTTAAAATTCTGTTTTGCCAGCTGTCTATTCAACTTTTTCTTTTGGACCATAATTGGGATTTAATTTTATTTCCAGCCAAAATTTTGGCAGTGTAGTAAGTGCATGCTCCAAAAATTTTTTTTTAAAAATTTTTTTCTTTTTTTATTTACATTGTGCATTTTATGTACAAGAGATATTTCACTGAAGTATAAAACTTGATGCAAATGGCGGGAGATTCATAAAATCTCACTGACTTCTGAATGAGAGAAAACTATGCTAGGTAAACCTGTGGTTGCAACACAAAAGGTACCAGCTTGAGAGCTGAAGTTGGTTTTTGAAATGACATTTCCATTCAAACTCCCAATATAATTTAAATTAGGACTTCAATACTTGATCTTTCCTCTTTTTGATCTAATCAGGCAAAAAGGAAGCTCAGAGCCTCCAGCTGCAAGTTGATGCTGATTTCTTTATTTTGACCACATTAGAATTGCTATCTAAACCCATTTCTCATTGTTATTCGGCCATCCAGAGCCCAGCCAACATCCACAGGATAAACAAAAACCTTGAGCCTTCTCACCTGGAGGTTTTCTGGCGTTCGTGACTTGGGTAAAAGCTTTTCAGAATTTGTTGCTGTAGCAATTTCTTATTCTTGCTAACCTCAAACCATTACTTGCTCCCTGTGAAATGGGGCAGATTCTTTGTTAGTTTGTTGAAAGGGATATCGGTACACTTAATGCTTTTATTCCTCTAATTGCAGACTTCATTTGGACTTCCAGAAATTGTTGGTGTTTGCAGTGAAAGGCTGCAAAGTAGTCCATACACAAGAGCTGGAACCTAGGATAATCAAGTGACTGCATCCTGGGACCTCAGGAGAATCTGCAGTCACTCCAGCCATCAAAATGGGACCTCCATAGACCTCATAAGCCTCACCAGAGCTCTTTATGAGATACCTCAAGAAATGTCTTCTATTTCATGTCACCATGAAAATTTCATTTCTTTGGGTTTTTTGGGTTTTTTTTTTTGTGTTCAAGGCATGTGGAGGGGTTGCTGTATTTGTCAGTTATCTCACATAAAAGAGATGTCTATTGCTGGCATGTTTTTCACTTCTTTTTCAACCTAAGTGGCTGATGCTCATGATCAAATCACAGTTTCATTTTCCGTTTCAACTTTAGTATTCAACAATGTAGATTACTTTTTAGGGTCTTCTTTTCAGCTAATCATTGGAGGAAACATGTCTCCAAGAACAGTTCCTCACAGGCTGAAGCTGCTTATTCTTCAGGCTATTCAAGTGTTTAAGAAGGTAGTGTTTGTCCCAGTAAGAGTTGCTACTCCTGAAATCAAGGCCCATCCTTAGCTTGCAAAGTAACATTATGATTTCAGCCATCCTGAATTCAAGTATATGTAGAAACACCAATAAACCCTTGCTAGTGAAGAAATGGGGTTTGTGCTTGTTGAGGCTGCTGTTTGCTGTGGACAATTTTTTTCTTTCTTTCTTTTTTTTGGTGGAAGATGCAGTGCATTCCTCTTTCTCATCTTGCTTTTAAACCATCACCATTATTCATGTGTCATTCATTCTCAGGATATTCAGTATATCTTTCTATTTGATAACAACAAAATATGGAAGAAGTGATTATGTACCAAGATTTGATAGTGCCTTGAGAAAGACGAAAAATGGAAAAAGCCCTGGGTATGTATGCCAATTGAATTGTTTGAAGAGGGAGGAGACCTGGCAAAGCAGATACTATATGACTTATTTATATATTTGGCCAGGGAGCAAATTACAGAAGAACTGGGGAAGACATTTCTGTCCCACTTTATAAAGCTAAAGGTGATTCGCGTAAATGTGAAAACTATGGAGGTATAACGCTCATATATCATGTAGCAAAACTTTATGAAAGAATTGTAGAAAAGAAGTCAATCATATCACTGAACCTCAGTTAAGGTGAAGAACAACATGGATACAGAAAGGATAGAAAAACATATCTCATATTCACCCAATGAGACTTGTCATTGAACATCATGGCAATACAATAGGCCAATGTTTATAGCTTTTATTGACCTAGAAAAAGCATTTGACTCGGTACCAAGAAACCCCCTTACGGGGGTAGCGCCATCACTTGCACCTCATTCAGTGTAATGTAGGCATTAGTTAAGGTTCTTGCAGCGTACCGTTTGGCCCCTAGCTGCAACTACTTTCATTCCTTTTACTGTACCTCTGTTCATATTCTCTTTCTTCCATCTTACTGTCCACCCTCTCCTAACAATTGTTTCATAGTGTAACTGCGAGGTTTTCTTCCTGTTACACCTTTCAAACCTTATACTGTCCATTTTCGTTTCAGCACTGAATGGCCTTAGTTGCCCCAGTGCTTGGCATAAGCCAAAAATCTATATAAATAAAAAATAAAAAAAAATAAAAAGTACCCAGAAACAAATTATGAGATGTTGGGAGGGGTTTATGTACTTGGTGGTAGGTTGGAGACTGCAGTAAAGAGCACATACGAACTTTGCGTAAATATTGTAAGGACCAGATGCAAAAATAAATGGTTAGTGTATAAAGAGTGTCAAACAGGGAAGTGTACTTTCTCCACTCTTTGTTCATACTGGTATGCTTCTGCAATGTTTGTTTAAAGAAGTGGGACTAAGAATGAATGTAGGAAAAGCAGAAGTGTTACAGTCACTAAACAACCTCAAGCATCAACAAGCATCATGATAAGGAATGCAATGATAAAGGACACCTGCTCTTTTCAGATATCTAAGACGTGTGTTTACAGATAAAGGCAATAAGAAAAGAGAGGAAATCACTGAAAGAATAAAGAAATAACCGATGCTCTATAGCTATTTATCCATTGGTGATAGATGCGTATGTACAGAGAAGTAAGGAAAGCTATATTTGAGGGATTGGGTTATTGTTTAATACCAATAGTAACATAAAGATCAGAGAGCTGGACAGTGACAAGTAGACAGAAGTAGGATTCAAGCCTCAGAGAGAAAATCCTGAGAGAATAATAACAAAACAAGGAGAGATAGAATGAGAAATGAAATTGTTAGAATAGTAGGAGTGGCACCTTTGATGAATAATAATGAGAGGGACAGCTGAGATGGCTAGATCATCTAATGAGAATGGATGAAAATAGAATTGCAAAGAGAAGATGGAACTGGATATCTAAGGAAGGAGATTGAGAGGTATACCTCGTAAGTGCTGGAAGGATTGAGTGGAGGAGATCCTGACAAAGCTTAACATGCCAACAATTGAAGAGCTTAGAAGAGATGGAATATTTGAAAACAGAAGAAGATTGGAGAAGATGACTGACTCCACTGACAGGCTGAAAGCCTACCTGGGAGTGGAAATTGAAATTAAATCTCAAGAGACATACTACTGTGGAGTCATGAGCATCAGTTCGCATCCGAATGATTAGTTTGGCTCTGCACCCTGTTTTTTTATATATGTATATATGTATTTTAAGTCAAAACCAATTATGACTACTCTTTGGGTATTCAGCTACTTACAGTATTCCATGAGCTCCATTTTATCCATTTGACCATTACAAAGGTTTGCAGTCAAAACTGCTCTACCTCTTAACCTATTTTTTTGCTTTGGACTCGATGATTGATGGGCTTCATATGAAACTCTTCAGGAAATCTATCAAATATATAGTACTAAAAGCCCACCTTCCATCCACCCCTTTGTTCATGATGCTACTGCCTATATTCTACATAAAACAGTGAGGTGGCCTGCCTGCTTAAACAGTTGCTCATAGTAACTCTATCCCTTTGGTCCGCTTTTTACATATAAAAATCCAGAGGGAATGAAGTGCTCATGTAGGTATGAAGTAGTTACACATCTTGAACTGGCTCATAAAAGGACTCAGGTGAGGTCTAAGAGGTCCTATTTTGGATTTCTGGAATACTTTATATGATCAATGAGTTTGTATGAAAAGAAATGTTTTTTGTTAAACACTGATTTTTTACTTTTTGAAGTTTTTTTTTCAGTTGTGATAAGTTCACAGAGTTAGTTGAATTTTCTTTATTTTTTAATTTGTTTGGTTGTAAAGAGTTAAATTTCCCCTTGCTCATTTTACTTTTCTCTTTTGCAGAAGCAGCAGTACGTCGAGTCCAAGTCATTCACCTCGGTTAACAAGGCGTGCCGCAACTAGTCCAGGGCCGTTGATAGCGCCATCAAGACCACCTGCTATTGACAACTCTCCTCTTGTTGAACCAAATGCAAATAAAGTAAGCATGTTATGAATTTTCAGTTCTGAATCCACCTGGATCACTGTAGATTGTATGTAACTGAGGCAAGAGTGGAATAGCACCACTAATTCAATATTTAAAAAGAATTTTTTGCGTCCATGTCAATATGTAATTAGCAGTAAGGTTTGTTGCATATGTAAATTCCTTTTCAGTGCCAGAGGGTTCTCAACATTTTTAGTTTAAATATTAACCTGGTTGTGTCTCATTGCAATAACAGCAGCAATAAGAGAAGTTTGTACACCATTTTCTCATTACATTGTCTTTTGAGCTAACTAAACAGTGGTTACATAGAAGATACCTGTAATTGGTTATTTATTCTATTCATAAACATCACCATGAGATTTTGTAGATTTTTTAAAGCCAAGACATTATGATATAAATATGATGTATATAATGCCATTTCAACTCCCCACAGACGTAGGAGTGCTCACAAGTAAGCTTGCCTTGTAATTTGAAATGGCATTCTTTGCCTTAACAAGGCGACATATTACCCATATATTGGTAATGATGTTCTGAACTGTACAGTGGCTTGTTGTCATCAGTCTGTTCTTTGTTGAATTGAAAAAAAGCCATTGATGTAGATATTTACCATATAGCAACCTCAACTTTGTTGGATATGAGTAGTTTGTCAATGTCAGATATGAAACATGAATAAAAAAAAGCTAGAAATGATTTTTACGGGGAGAAGAGTTAAGTCTTGATCAGAAAGTTCAGTTAACATACTTAATGTTATTCAGTTAGGTTATTGTTTTTTTGGGATGAATCTCACCTACTGTTAAAGTTAGCTTGTATCTCTGTGCTGATAGGCGAGTCGGCACTCAAACAAAAGATCAAATGGCTGGCCAGGTGACTTGTCTAGTGCAGGTGTTCTCCATCAGTTTGTTTCAAATGTTTTTACCTCATCAGAATTCTCATTTTTCCCATTGTGTATAGGCATGTGTTGGTATTTCATGGCCTGGAGGCCTCCACTGGAATCAAGGGTAAGAACATCAGGTTCTGTGGAATGATTACTATATAAGCAGAATGTTGACTTTTTAGGAGATCCACACTGTTTTACGCTGACTGCAATGGTATAAAGTTTGATCTTTAGAATAGATATGAGGAAATAGGAATTTTTCAAAGGACTTTCTGCTCAAGTTCTTAGTATAAGAAGAGAAGGAAGCAGATAGATTGCGAAAGGAATTGGTTTAGGTCAGGTTATCAACCTGTCATTTCTCCCCCTTCTCCAGGTCCTTCATCTGTAGTTATCCACACTTAGTCTAGGCTTTATTTTTTGCTAATGCTTTAGTTATTACTGATTCTTCCTCTTTAGCTCTGCCTTCCACTCTCTTCTCAGTTCAGGAAAAGCTTATTGAGAATATAGAACAGGACGTAAACCTTATTTGTTCATACACGAAACAAACCTTCGGTCTTAACATTAGGATTTACTAGCGCCAAGCTGGAAACCGGTAGAATTAAAATTACACTTGTGAGATCCAGGGACTAATGGCATCTATACCAGGTCACGGGGCATGTATACCCAGAATGCCCACGGCTACCTGTGACCCATCAGTTATTTTCCTACCGCCTTTAAGATAAGACGTGTTACTGTCTATCTCATTTAAAGCCAGTTTTTTCAGTTTGCCCGCTTCTTTATCCATTTCATTTTTTTATTTTTCATTCCTTTTCTTTCTCCAAGTGTGATCAGTGTGTGGTAAGAGTGTATACGTGGTATGATGGAGAATTTTGCCTCAACATCGGATCGTCTACCGCTTCGAAGAGGAGACAAAGGAAATGCCCAGGAGTCAGTGGCTTCCCTTGTTCTAGGTTCCTAACCTCGGTGTCGACGGATCCTCATCCAACTTGTAGTAGGTGCAGGGAAAACGTATGTACGGTTTACTAATCCGTGTTCTGTTTGTCGCGGTTGGTCGGTGGAACAGTGGAAGAAGTTTCTATGGGAAAAGCCAATACAAAAGACAAAGGGGGTGACGCCTCTTTGGATGACCAAACCTTACCGGCTTCTTTTGGTATCGGTAATAAACCAGGCTGCTCCATATGTTTCTCCACCTGCTTTTGAATTGTCTCATACCCCTTCGGTTTCTCCTAGCGGCTGTATCGGAAACGTCAGGAGGGGCCTTGGGTAATTTTATGAATAATTTGCACTCTCCTTTGTTCCCAGCAAGTAGAGGGGAGATCCGCCATCTTTGTTCCAGGCTCCTGCTACTCAAGCGCATAGGTTAGATGGTACGTGGTCAGCACTAGGCCTACCAGGCTACCAACCTTGGATGGTCTGCTTGCGCATTATATGACGTAACGGTTTCCAGCAGGGTCCGGCAGCGCTGATGTTCCTCATCCCCCGCGGGCTTGCAATTTATGGGAATTAATGCCGCTGCTTCACCATCCCACTCAGTATTACAGCGATGCAGAACGTGGGAGGTAATTTTGGCAGCAAACGTGCGGTTACCAGCAGAAACCTCTCAGTCTCTCCCTACGAGAGCGATGACGTCAAAACATCGTCACACTCTGAGATGGCAGGCGTGATGACGTCACAGAACCGATTCTCGGCCTTTTTCGCTGCACCCAGACGCTAATACGCCTTCTGATCCGTCAATGCAAACTGTAATGCAGAAGTTACAGGATATAGAGGAGAGAATGAATAAAGAGAGACAAAAAGAAAAAGTGTGATTCGCCTTCTTCGTCTTCTTCCTCTAGTTCGGGCGTCATCGCTAAGTCCGATAACGTCACGGCGAGCGCCAGTCAGCGTTGGAGGAGGATTCGGGAGTTCCTAGCGGATCCTCGGGCCAAGAGGAGAAGAATCAATTCTTCCTCTCTTCGGACGAAGACTGTCATTTCCAAGTCAGCAAGAAGGTCGGAAAATCAGTGGCTATTAAGCACAAGGTTGCCAGACGAAGCCGTTCGCAAGAGTCCGAACAAGCGAGAGAGGTGACGGCCGGCGAGCTAGCGGCCGAGGCGGAGTTGCCAGTTCGGATCGCCAAACAAAAAACTGCGATACCTCTGGTAAAATCGACGTTGGCGGCGAAAGGTGCAGCAGAGGATGGAATGCAGGTCCCAGTTTTTCGCCCGTAAGGCCGTTTCAAATTACGTAACGAAGGACGATAAGGCTCCTATTAAAAGTACGAAAAATAGAGAGTTGGCAACCTCGGCGGATACGTTCGTGGAAGGCAGTGTCCGTCTGGATAGAAGGGGGCCGAGGCCGGGCCGGGCTCGCCGACGCTCGAAAACGATGCCAATGCTAATAAAGACGAACTTACCTCTGTCTTAAGGGAGACCTTCATCTTGGAGATCTAGACGAGATTCTCGCTCTAGATCCGTGAGCAGAGAAAGAGTGAGACGTTCTCGTTCCCTCCCCTGCTGACTATCTGGGATCGAGCCAACAGCGGCCAGCAAAGATCAAAGAGGCCGCGGCCGTAGGGGCAGGCAGCCGTGGAATTCCGGGCCATCTGTCAGAAGATAGAGGCGAGACAACATCTCTCGTGACGGAGATGGTACACTAGAGCCGGAGGAAGGAAGAAAACCAAGAGTTTCTGGCCTCGTATGCAGAGGTTATTGATTTGATTCGTCAATTCAATAGCCTTTCGGAGAAGACAGAAACACCGGCCAGTATGCTTCCTCCTGAATTGACATGGAGTTTGGACTAAAGACAAAGGGATACCAAGGTGTCGTATGAATTGCCTTGTTCGAGTCATGCGGAATCGTCTTGCAACACGTAAACGCAAAAGATTGCAGGGAGGGATAATTCCTTAAGATCTAATAGATCATTTAAATTTATTCCCCCTCCAATGATAAAGCAAAGGAAATATTATACGACACCGAAGGTCCCTTTGCTGTCTAGACAAATGAACCCTAATGTGTAAGGTTAAGGCCTGGATTAACCTTGGATCAGGTTAAAAAATGGAGTGCCCTTCGATGACGTACCAAGAGGCTGCCACGTTAGAAGCAACAGCTTCTTCTGTCTTTCAGGCTGCGTCCTGGTTAGACCTTTGGTCAACAGCAGCAGTGGCGAAAATTGCATCCTCGGAAGCAACAAGGAGTAGTGGATGAACCATTGTTCATTAGATTACTACAGTCAGGGTCCAAGGCGATTGCATACCTGACAAACGTAAGTGCCAAGTTTTTGGGCAAATATCCTGCTAATGAGGAGAGATGCAGCATTGGCTAGACTAAGCCGCAATGTGGATTTGGATTCCCTGTTAGCAATGAGGAATGGGGATATCTTGGAATCGCAACTACTGTTGCCAGAGGTCATACTGGAAGAAGCGATAGATAGAAGAAGGATGGACACTAACGATAGGTTGGTGCAACAGGCAGTTAGGAAAAACCTCTAACAGTCAAACTATTCCTTTGGAGGGAAGAAACAACAGCAGATGTCGAAAGAAACCAGTGAGACATAGCATCCCTAATAGAGTCACAAGACCCTCTTCCCAAAGAGGATAACTCATCGCCCTTTCACAATAGAAACAACGAGGAAGGGGCAATAGGGGAAGGGGGAGAGGCTCAAGAAGATAGGATGGGCGCCTCCCATTACTCGGCCACACCAGTGGGGGGTTGCCTGGCAAATCATGGAAGGTGTGGCAAGGAACTAGGAGCAGAGCAGTGGGTGGTGATGTTCTCAGGATCGGGTATTTGATTCCGTTCGAGGTACCCCGCCCCTGACAGATCAACCATTACCCCACGTCACTTATGCCCACAAATCTCAGAAGGCCACTATTCTGCAGGACGAAGTGAAGAAGATGATGGAAAAAGGAGCTGTGCAACAAGTATGCAGTCCGACAAAAGGCTTCTACAGCAGGATTTTCCTGGTACCCAAAGCCAACGGGGAGTGGAGGACAGTAATAATGACCTGTCAACGCTGAATCTGTTTATAAGGAAACCAGTTTTCAAGATGGAAACTCCAAAACGGTTCTACAAGCAGTCAGAATCGGAGACTTTATGCTGACAGTCGATCTAAAGGACGCATACTTTCAGATACCAGTCCATCAGTCTTCAAGGAAATTTCTCCGCTTCAGTCTTGCAGGGAAAGCTTTCGAGTTCAAGGTCCTGTGCTTCGGATTGACAACGTCTCCTCAAGTTTTTACAAGAGTGTTCACCCTCGTGTCGGCGTGGGCGCATGCTCAGGGGATCAGGCTGATAAGATATCTGGACGATTGGCTGGTGATAGCAAAGTCCAGGGAGAAATTACTCAGGGACAGGGCGCCCTCCTGCAGCTTTGTCACAGCCTAGGTATTGTGGTGAATCAGCAGAAGTCGCAGCTGATCCAAGTCAACGTTTGGAATATCTGGGAATGGTGATAGACACAACACAAGCCAAAGTATTCCCGACAGACCAAAGAGTACAGAAATGCAAACAAGTGGTGAATGCCTTTCTGGGAAAGCAGACACAGCCAGCAAGGACAGTGGCAGGTGGTGCTGGAATCCTAACCTCCCTGGAGAAGCTAGTACCACAAGGAAGGCTACACCTTCGGTCCCTACAATGGAGGATGAAGGAGTTTTGGTCACCAACAGTAGATCACCCGTACGAGCAAATTCCCTTGTCAGCAGAAAGTGAGGAAAGACTTGCTGTGGTGGTGGGTGGACGACGACAATCTGACAGTGGGTGTCCCCCCTTCAACAATCCTCCCCAGACCTCTTGCTGTTCTCGGATGCGTCACTAGAAGGCTGGGGAGCCCATATGGAGGAGTTGATGGTGTCAGCAAATGGAGTTGCAAGGACAGAGAACTATATAAACGTGCTGGAGTTGAAAGCAGCTTTCCTGGCCTCTAAGAATTCAGGGAGAGAGTAAAGGGACACTCAGTGGTATTGATGTCAGACAACACCACAGTAGTAGCTTATATAAACAAGCAAGGAGGCCTAGTTTCTCGGCAGTTACATGTGATGACAGTTCAACTTCACCAGTGGGCTATAGAGAACCTGGTAGACATCAAGGCCAGGTATATTCCGGGAAAAAGAAACATAGTGGCCGACAAGTTGAGCCGCAGGGATCAGATTCTGGGAACGGAGTGGTCCCTACACCAACAGGTAGTGGACAGGATGCTCATGTTGTGGGAAGGACCGATCATAGACCTATTCGCAACCAGGTACAACAAAAGTTGGAAGTGTATTGTTCAGTAGTCCCGGACGCAGAGGCAGTAGCAGAAGATGCGCTACAACACCCCTGGGACAATCTGGACGTGTACGCATTTTCCTCCATTTTGTCTAATCCGTCAGGTTCTGAACAGGGTAATGCGGTCTCAGAACCTCAAGATACCTGGTAGCCCGTTATGGCCGAAAGCAGAGTGTTTCCAGGACCTACTGGAACTCTTAGTAGATGTGCCAAGAGAGTTACCTCCATGGAGCAACCTTCTGTGTCAGCCTCACGTGGAGAGGTACCACCAGTCGTGAAGTCCCTATCGCTTCACGGGTGGAGACTGTCAAGTATCTCCTCCGAGAGCGAGGGTTTTCGCAGAAAGCAGCACTCAGATGTCAGGTAATATCAGAAAATCATCTGCGACAGTATACCAAGGGAAGTGGTCAGCATACTGTGATTGGTGTCGTAGGGGGGAACGTGTCTCCACTCGGTACCCACTATTCAGCAGTTAGCAGACTTTCTGATATATCTCAGAACAGAAAAACATATGTCTGTATCTGCAGTGAAGGGGTACAGGGCTGCTCTAGCCTCAGTCTTACGAATGAAAGGAGTGGGACATATCGTCTTCATGGGAGTTGGCCATGCTGTGAGGAGCTTTGAACAGTCATGCCCACCAAAGGAGCTAAAAGCCCCAGATTGGGACCTGACCAAGGTACTGAGTAGTCCTGACAAAACAAAACCCCCTTAAACGAACCACTAAGGCAAGTCCACGGATAGGAGCCTGACCCTGAAGACAGTCTTCTTATTGGCCCTGGCTTCAACCAAAAGGGTGGGGGAGCTACATGGCCTCTCATATCTCATAAAGCACTCGAGAGGTTGGAGATCAATGGTGTGTGAGTTTGTCCCAGAATTCGTGGCAAAGACCCAAAATCCAACAATAGTAGACGGCAGATTCGACTCCTTTACCATACCTTCCTTGGCAGACTTTGTAGACAACGACAAAGCTGAAATGCTCCTGTGCCCCGTCAGGGCACTAAGGGAGTACTTAAAGAGAACAAGGCACCTCAGGCCGGGGTGCCAGAGGTTGTTCGTAAGTACAGGACGGAACAAGAAGGAAGTGTCCAAGAATACAATATCATTTTGGCTAAGGGAGACGATCAGAAATGCTTATACTGCAGAAGACAGAGGGTCAGATAGCCAGGTGGGAGCTAGAGCTCATGACATCAGGGTGTGAGTGCTCCCTGGCATTTAAGAAGAACATGTCTGTGGATAAAATTCTGAAAGCTGGCGTGTGGAAGCGCCAAACAACTTTCACCTCATTTTATTTGAAAGATGTTGCCCATAGATCCTTGGACACCTTTTCCTTGGGTCCAGTGGTGGCGGCCCAACAAGTGATATAGTTCATCCAGTGCCCCTGGCGGGTCAGTTTGCGTCTAGTCTAAGATGAAGGTATGAAAGTAGAATGAATGGGATGACTGGTCTTTTTTTTTCTTTACTACTTTCTTCCTACTCCTTTAACTACGGGCAATATGAAGGAGAGTACCGTCATGTGCTGGAACGGACTAGATGCAGGTGAGATGGCAGCCATACTGTGAAGCTATCTTAGCTGATGATATACTTTTCAGTAGCAACACACCCCTCTGGATAATAAGGAAAGAGGGGGGGGGGGTGAAGGTGGATCCAGTCGCAAGGGACAAGAGTAAAACCAGTAGAAGGGTATCTACACCCAGGTGGGAGGAAACCAATAGATCCGCTTATATCTTTGTCCTAGGTTCATTGTCCATTCTCTAGAATTTCCCTATATATTCGGAAATGGATAAGGTGGCAAACTCCCAGTCAGTTGTAGAGACTTACCTCCCTCCAATAGTAAGTCTATCCTAATGTTAAGACCGAAGGTTTGTTTCGTGTATGAACAAATACCAAATTTGTAACTAATTTGTATTTTTCATGGTTTTGGTCAGTACAGATTTGTCTGAATTGGTTAAGGAACTAGTCTTGGTACTCCCAAAGTGTGCAATTATTTTCACATTCCCTTATAAGAAGTAAGGTGTCGGTGCCCTCTCCTGTCTGTAGCCCAAGCCTAGGACTGCCCTGCAACATTTGGAAGAGTCTGCATCCAGGGAACTGGGCCGGTTCTTAGAGTGAGTGGATCTGTGCTTTGTCATGCTCATAGTCTCATATTTTTGCTTTAGCTGAAAGAACATTTTCATAAATGGTAATCTTCGCTACATATGACTTCTGCCATCATTAGAACCCAGCGTGAGTTTGTTAGCACTAATTGGACTAATTATATAGGTATAGAAAGTTTTATGAAAGATTATGTCTGTTGTGAGTTTTACTTATTCTGATTTTATGTCAACTCAGTCAATTTTTTAACCAATCTCTTCATCTTTTGCCCATTCTAAATTTTTGCATGCTAGCTTATTCCTTTTTCTCTGTCAAAATGTACTTATTCCTTTTTCACATACTTTTTCTTTGGCTATTGGCAAATCTCTTAAATCTGCCTCGATTAATGTTTCTCGTCAAAATCTACCATGGTTACAATATCTTCTCTTGTTTCCAAGCTAATATTATTCTAGTTACATAGCTTTCTAAGCATGTGTCACATGAGAATGCTCTCAAGTCTGTTGCAGCAGAGGGACTGTTCATCCACATGTTTGATAGTTGCAGTTGGATTAGAGAGCACTCAAATGTAGACTTATTAGCATGCAGATTAACAGGAGGCAATCAGACGATTACTACTACTTTGAATGCCTTCAGGCTTGAGCAGTGGATGTGTTTCTTTAAGTTTGGCCTGGTTCAAACACCTAAACCTTCCCCCATATCTACTCTAAGGAAGTATTGAGCAAATTTCAAGTACAAAAATTGCTCAGTGACTCTTGTGGAGCCCTGGTAGCCTCAGAGAAAATGATTTTCAAACTTTCTAGCTCTCTCAGTAGATGTCTCATATTCTTCCAGTAAGGGGAAATTGGCTCAAACTACAGAATTCAATGCACTTCCACTAACTTCTACTCTCACACTTAACCCTTGGAGATGCTCGACTTTCTCCTCCCAGTAAGAGGAGGTATCATAGGTTCTATCCTTTATCAAATGGAAAACAACCGTGTAGCCTTGTGTCAGAAGCAGCAGTATATGGATTGCTTAGGGTGCCATTCTAGAGGAATTTTCAACACCTGGAACCTTTTAGACATCAAAGTTTTATCTGTTTTCTTAGATATAGTAAGACTTTTTCGCTGTTTACTATCAAGGTTATCGTTCCATACTTTCCTCAGTATTGTGTCATGTGCTTTTAAGATCTGGCTGATGATCAGCACCTGAACTTTAGTGTTGAAATCAGTTAAGACTGAAGCCCCTTCTACTTGGTATCAGTCTCTTCTGTGGAATTTAGATGCAGGTCTAAATTTATCTGCAGATTCTTTTGAGTCTCTGGAATGAGTTCTGTTGAAATATTGCTATGTAACCTTCTTTTATTTAGCACTATCGGATTTATGGTGCCAAGTTTTGGTTAGTTGCGCCAATAACCAGTTAATGACGCCTCTTTAGGTATGTTATGGCCCCATGACACTATTATTGTCACCTTGTGGCACCGCTAACTGAAACTTGACCCGTTATGGCGCCATAAGTTGCCGATAACCAGGGACTGCCTGTAGATTTATTGGTAGCACTCTCCTTAAGGCTGTTGTAAAGGGAATGCTATTTAATCTTTTTGCCTTAGAGTTGAGAATGATGTCAGGGCTAAGTTTTTCAGGGAACTGTAAGAATTCTAGTTTAACTTTTTTGATGGGGAAGTAGAGGAAACTCTTCTCTCTCTTGTTGAGGCAATTTCCATATATACTCGTATATCATGCAACTTTTGAATACCTAATTTTGGAGGTAATTTTAAGGGGGGTTGCATCATACACGGTATATAGAATTAAAGTATGTAATATTCGCATATTAGTATCGTATGATAAAATACAAACATAATGAATATGTATCTTTGCCATGGATCTTTTGAAAAGTTATGCTTTACTTCACTGCATCCAATAATATTGTATGTATATTCATAATTGCTATTGGTATTATAAAATACAAAAATAGCAATCAGTGTTTTGGTTTGGAAATCAGCTGAGGGAGCAATTGTGAGCCAAGTTTATTTTGCTGTATTAAAGTCAAATCAAAGCAACTTTCTTGCTTTTAGTTAGCGTAAATGAATCTATAGATTACTCTATTGATATGGAACAAGGTTATTTTACATTATATGAAGTGTTTTCAAGTCGAAATATCACTTGAATACGTATCACTGTGAATAAAATTTAGTTATTTTTTTGTTAGTAGAAGGTGCTGAGGGCATGTTTATTGTGTAAAAAATCACATTGCTTTCTATATTTTCACTTAATTTCATCAGAATACTATGAGCTTTACGTATTTTATCTTTTATCAGAGTGAAAACAGTAAAATGTGTTCTTTCATGCCAAATGGTTTTGATTAAAACACGTTTCTCAGATTTTGTTTACGGTTGAGTTTGATGGTAATATACCGAAGTTTGCAGGAGTTACATCCATATTGCCGATGCATGATAATAGTTGTTAGCAGATGAACATTCTTTCCTTAGCATCAGCTACAGCTTGCAGCTGAATTAGCAGTATATTGCGCTTGCCGATCTTTTCTCCATAGCGAATAGGGATATAGTATTCTATTTTTAACATCATTGTAACATAACTATGGTAATTTTTTACTGTCATACAATGGTTGAAATGCAAGCAAAACCACTGTTGTTATCGGATTCAGTTGTTCATAGCAAATCAGCTGTTTCTGGCTGTATGCGTCTACACAATAAGTATAACATTACTAACAACACTTTTTTAAACTTGACTAGATGGGATAGATCAAGAGATGAGGAAATAGGGTTAGCCTAACTAGAAAAGGGCATAGATAAAGAGGAGGAAAAGAGGTTAGCCTATTGTAAAGGTTGGTTCAAAAATGAACTCGTATGATTCGTGAGATACATGATCAAATATTTTTAAGGGTTGTGAAAATATGTAATTTAGAAACGAGAATAACTTTGTCAAAGGTTAAGCTTGGAGAAAGCAAAGTTAACCTTTTGTTTAGCAATTTTAGAAAACACAGACGTGTTTGTCAAGTGTTGAGCCTGGAAGAGGCCAGTAAGCCTTTATCAAGTGTTAAGCTTGGAAGAGGCAAAGTTAACCTTTTGTTTCATGGTTTTAGAAAACCTAGATATATTTGTCAAAGGTTAAGCCTGAAAGAGGTAAAGTGAGCTTTGTGTTTTTCTATTTTAGAAACCTAGAATGTCTTAGTCTAAGAACACGAAGTTCTCTGTGATGTATTTGTTTAGGCTAGTGCTTGAGAACTAGCTCCATACCTTTTACCTTAATTGAAGGTAAATATTCATAATGTGAGAGATGTTGACTATTTCATTTAGTTTGATAATACAGTGGAACCTCTACATACATAAGTCCCTACATACGAAAAATTCAGGTTACGAAAGTAAAGATGAAGATTTTTTTCCTTTTGTATACGAAAACAATTCAGGTTGCGGAAAGGGTAAAGTCCGAGATTCGCCCGGACCGCCGAGAACAATTTTAAAACTGGCGCGCCACCATCTCAGTAGACTCGCCACCATAATTCCCGCTCTCCCATTGGTTCCTGATGCTAGTCATCGCGTAAGATCCTGCTCTCCTATTGGTCAGGCATCTGTCCCATAACGAATCATCTGCCTGTATGTAAAGGTCGTTCCTTGACCATTTTTTGCGGCAGCATTATCGTAAACATCTCTGGAATTTGTTCGTTCACATATATTTCGTTTGTCATCGTAAATTCATGTTAGTGGTTTCGCTTTCGTTGTACTGTAAGTTACTTTATCGTGAACTTAATGACTTCCGTTATTAGCCATGGGTCCCAAGAATGTTGCTGAAGTGCATGGAAAGAAGAGGATGTTTTCTATGGAGGCGAAGATGGTGATAATCAAGAAGTGTTAATGTTTTCTGCCATTTGTTAATGTGTTTCGTAAAGTTTACTGTCAGTGTTTTCTCCCGCCATTTTTTTTTAATGTGTTTCGTAAAGTTTAGTGTTCATGTTTTCTGCCATTTGTTCTCCCCCTCTGTTGCCACTTTCGGACATCACCTCACTCGAAAGGTAAGGTTCCACATTTTTACTACATATGTACATACATATACACACTATTTCTTGTACCCTGTACCCTAATACACTAACGGTTAGGTTAAGTATTGAATGGTCCAAATTGCTGTATTTCATTGTTTATTGGTCAATTTTAGCTTTATTATAAAATTTACTGTGGTGCTTTGTAGGGCTTGGAATGAATTAGGCAATTTACATGTAAAACATAGTTTCTAGATACGAAAAAATCAGTTACGAAGGCCCGGCCGCTTCGCAACAGATTAATTTCGTAACCTGAGGCACTACTGTAGTTTGTTGCTTGAGGATGGGTTTAATGCAGCACAGTATAAGTGCAGTTTGGTTTTGTTGCTCACTACCTTACATATGCAAAATTGTGTTTGAAAACAGTAAAGCCCTTAGTCCGGGTAAAGTCCTTCTTAGCCAAGAAAGAGCAACTTTTGGGTTCTGTGGTTTTTAAAGCAAGCTTTAAAATTTTGGGGAGCATGATGGTACATATAATGTATATGAGTGTACCGTTATATCGTGAAGGTTTTTTTATTTTTTAGTGACCGCTGTTTTATAGGGCTTTTGGACCCAGGCATAAGGTCCCTTCATGCTGCCCCTGTTTCATTCTGGCTGAATTGAAGTAGTTTTCTCCACAAGACTGTTCTTTGCTACATACGTATGAGCCTTGCTCCCTCAGTGGAATCCAACCTTTGGCAGTAGTAAGATCCAGAAAGGATTCTAGATAAGGTAAGAATATTTTGGGTTTCATGCAAGAAACCTTTAGCTCAGTTGTCTAGATGCATTACCCACCATCCTCTTCTCAATGAGGGGATCAGCTAACTATCATTCCAAATAATATAAATTTTCATAAAATTTTTATTATTTGGATATTACCTACTGTTAAAGTAGACCCAACCCAGCCTCCCCCCAACTTAGTGGGCTGTCAAGAAAGAATTCTGACGAGCTAAAACATTCAAAACAGACCTAGTAGAGAATATTTGTAATAGACAGTCATCCAGGCAGTCATTCGATTTTGTGTTTGAATGCCAAGTCATCTGTAGGAGCAGCAATATAAGCTAACTTTAAAAGTAGGTAAGTATCCAAATAATAAATTCTATTATGAAAGTTTATATTTTTGTGTCAGTGCATATTTATGAAACAAAATTCTGCTTTTTCTTTCAGGTAACATTGCTGACGGGTGAAGGTGGCCGATTAAAGCGAAACATACCCTTAGTTCAGGGTAGAGATTTCGTATTAGTTCCTGACTCTCTCTGGAAAGCTTTACAACAGTGGTATGGGGGTGCTCCAGCTCTACCAAGACAGGTATTGTTACCAGATGGTTTTTAAGAATGTATTCATTCAGGTTCCTTTTCTGCAATTTTTTTTTTTCTCCACAATTGCCACATCTCAAATTATCTCCACTGCATCTCATAGGCAAGATGTTAAATTTGTATTAAACCATTGTTTTGTACATGCAACTTCCCCGGCAGATATATACTTAGCTAATGTCTCTGACGTCCCGACAGAATTCAAAACTCGCGGCACACGCTACAGGTAGGTCAGGTGATCACCCTCTCCCGCCGCTGGGTGGCGGGAATAGGAACCATTCCCGTTTTCTGAATCAGATTTTCTCTGTCGCCGGGACTGACAACATGGTTGTTGGTTCCTCCTGCTAGAATTCGTGCTTGCTTTGCTAAGGATTGTTTTTTGGTGAAGTATTCATTCTTTGGCTTTGGTATACGCTGATTTGGACCGTTTTTGTGGATTTGCTTAGGATTTTTCCTTCATTATGTCTGATGTTGCACCTGAGACTCGTTTTAGAGTATGTATGAAAGAAGGATGTAAGGTGAGACTGCCGAAAGCTTCGGTGGACCCTCACACTATTTGTGTTAAATGTAGGGGGAATGATTGCTCAGTTACTAACACTTGTGGTGAATGTTCAAGTTTGACTGAAACGCAATGGAAGAGTTTAACTGCGTATGTAAAGAAATTGGAGAAGGATAGAATTAGGAAGGCTTCAGCTAGAAGTTCAAGTAGGTCCTGCTCTATGGATCAGGACAGTTTTGCCTAATCCCAATGTAGTTTCTCCTACTTCTTACGTAGTTTTCAGCTCCTTCCCCCCCGCAGCGAACTCGTTGATTCGTCATCGGAGAAAGCTGCTGTGAAAGCGTCGATCCGTAATTTGCAAAGGCAATTACGAGAGATGGAAGGTAAGAGTGAAGTGTTAAGTGAAGTGTACAGTGTCCCCAGTGAAGTGGAGGGGGCGTCTGACCGACTCTGCATCGCTCCTAGGCCTAGACCTCTTTCAGACTCCCATGACCAAGGGAGGAGGAATGTCGACAGCCGCAAGGGGGATGTAGAGTATTCCCAACGGTCAGGCGTCCCTTCGGCAGGTCCTGTAGACTCGTCCCAGGCTGCCTTGGACAGCTATAGACAAAGTGTCCTTAGGAAGTGTTTTTCCGACTCGGATTCGTCCTCGCCGAGGCGCGGATGGAGCTCCGCCTCTAAGTCGCGCCCTCTGAAGAGAGCCTGGAAGCCTCCTGCAGGAGACGCGTTAAGCTCCAGCCCAGAGCCGTTTCCGGAGTATTCTCCCGCTCAGAAGAAGAGAGCTATGAGGTCTCCAGATTCTTCTCCTGAAGGAATTCGATCTTCGACTAAGAAGTTTTTAGTAGGCCTGCAAGAGCAGTTATCATCTTTAGTAGGCTCGCTTTCCAAGGGGCCTCTTGCAGGAAGGACTCCTCTCTTCCAATCAAGAGTTCGGTTAAGAGACCTTCTTCGAGTCGTCGTTCGGTCTCTGGTAAGCTCCTCTCTCCAGTAAGACGCTCTTCTCCATCGAAATCGTTCACCTACGCTTCGTCTCATCGCGAGTCTGCTACTCCGTCCAGACGTTTTTCTTCTAGGAAGAACCCTCATTCGTCTAAGCGCTCTAATAAGGGCTCAAGCCCCTCTCAGGACAGGAGCCAGGATCATCAATCCTTACGTAGGAGTGACGAACGCTTGCCTTCTTATAGGCGCTCTCAGAGGGATAGAAGCCCCTCGACTGGCTATCTTAAGGAACAGGATAGTTTTCGCTCCTCTTGTAGATGCAGAGAGAGTGATGAACAGTTCTCAGATGTTCTTGGAGAGTTTCCTAGCGCCTCATCTTAGCAGGCGCCATCTTAGTACTAGTCGCTTTTCTCCTCCTAGACGAGTTACTCCTTCCAGGCGTCCACGGCAGGACACGAGCTCCTCTCCACGCAGGTGCCAAGAGCCTGAGAAGAGCCTGGCGGATACGATGCGCCCTACTTCTGTTAGGCGCTCTTTACGAGATCCAAGTTTTTCCTCGCGCAAGAGTATTCGGAAAGGAGTAAGCTCCTCTCCTGGCAGGAGCCAGGATGAGAGCAGGCGCTTTTCTTCTCCAAGGCGCTTAGCACCTGATAGGCGCCAACGACGTGATGCTAGCGCCTCTCCCCACAGGCGCCAAGAGCCTGGAAAGAAATTGTTACGGGATTCTCGCCCGACGCCTGGTAGGTTCTCCTACAAGGACGCAAGCTCTTCTCCTTTAAGACACGGTGTTTCTTCTCCTGATAGGCACCTTCCTGTAGAAGCTGGTGCGTCTGTGGATAAGATCGCTTCTGGAAGTGGACTCCCTTCCTCTTCTAAGCCTCCTTCGAAGGATAAGAGCCCCTCTCCTTCTAGGACTCCTTCTCCGAAGAGAACTTCTTCCCCTAATGCGACCTTAGAGGAGGTTTCCGAGGATGAAGCGCCTAAAGATGAGGTCGTATCGGATTACAAGAGACTGACAGCCCTGCTTCTTCAAGAGTTCGGGGACTCGCTTCGCCCAGCGGATCCTCCTTCTCCAGGATCACTCCTTTCAAGTACGAAACTTTCGAAGTCTCCTTCATTCGTAAAGATGCGTCCTACGCTTTCTATGAAGAAAGCCATCAAGAGCTTAGAGAGCTGGCTCTTCTCTAAGAAAGAAGCGGGCAAGACGGTTTTTTCCTGCCCTCCTTCGAAGTTGGCAGGTAAGCCAGGTGTCTGGTATGACACAAAGGAACCGATGGGGTTGGGCCTTCCTTCTTCAGCGGATGCCGATTTTTCAGCTCTTGTGGATTCTTCGAGGAGACGCTCTCTTCTATCAGCTAAAGCTTCATGGGGGATGTGCGAAATGGACCATTTGCTTAAGGGTCTATTTCGCACACTTGAAGTGTTCAATTTTATGGATTGGGCCCTGGGAGCCCTGGCTAAGAGAGCACAGGATCCAGACTTTGTTTCTATGGAGGTGTTAACGAGTGTCCTTTCTTGTCTGGATAAGGCCTTGATGGATGGATCTACTGAAGTGGCTTCTCTTTTTGGATCTGGGGTTCTTAAAAAGAGATCAGTTTACAGTTCTTTTTTTTGACGAAGTCAGATACCTCCCTCTACAAAGAGCCTCATTGCTGTACTCTCCCCTGTCGAGTCACCTGTTTCCACAAGAGACCGTGAAGGACATTTCAAGATCTTTATCAGAGAAGGCAACACAAGATCTTCTTGCGCAGTCGACGAAGAGACTGAAGCCAGCAGTTCCTTTAACTAAAAGAGAGAAGCCTGCTTTTCAACAGCCCTTTCGAGGGAGAACGACTTCGAGACCCTCTATTAGGAGTAGGAGACCGGTCAATAGAGGAAGAACGACTCGCAAACCCTTCGCTAAACCACGAGACAGTAGTCCTCCAGAACACAGTAGGAGCCAGACTTCTGAAGTTTGCGAAAGTCTGGGCTCAGAAGGGGGCGGACACCTGGTCCCTCTCTATCCTCGAGAGAGGATACCTTATCCCCTTCAGGGAGAAACCTCCCTTGACAACAACTCCAAGGGAGTTAACAGCAAGATACCGAGATCATTTAAGAAACCAGGCCCTGCTTCAACTCGTAGAAGAAATGATGAACAAGGAAGCGATAGAAAGTGTTAAAGACCTTCAATCTCCGGGGTTTTACAACCGTCTTTTTCTTGTGCCAAAGCCTCAGGTGGGTGGAGACCAGTCTGGACGTAAGTGCCCCTGAATCGCTTCGTCGTCAAGACGAAGTTCACGATGGAATACAATCCTCCGTTCTTGCAGCTCTTCGTCCAGGGGATTGG
This sequence comes from Macrobrachium nipponense, assembly GCF_015104395.2. Lineage (NCBI taxonomy): Eukaryota > Metazoa > Arthropoda > Malacostraca > Decapoda > Palaemonidae > Macrobrachium > Macrobrachium nipponense. The sequence continues at coordinate 18,305,807 of NC_061091.1, forward strand.
ATGGTGTCCCTGGACCTTCAGGATGCCTATTTCCATGTACTCTAGCCATCCTTCGTCCAGGAGGTATCTAAGATTCAAGGTACAGGCAAAGTGTTTCAATTTAGAGCCCTATGCTTTCGGTTCTTGCCACGGCCCCTCAAGTGTTTACGGGTCTAATGAGGAATGTTGCTCATTGGCTACATATCGAAGGAGTGAGGATCTCGTTGTATCTCGACGATTGGCTGATCCGTGCCCAGTCAAAGGATCGCTGTCTGGAGGACTTGAAATTAACGCTGGATCTAGCTCAGTCCTTGGGACTGTTGATAAACCTCGGGAAGTCCCCATAATGAATCCCCAGCAAAGCATTGTCTATCTGGGGATTCTGATGGATTCTCGGGGTTTTCGGGCGTATCCATCAAAGGAACGACAGGAGAGATGTTTACAGAAAGTGAAGACATTCCTAGAGAAAGAACAATGTTCCGCGAGGGACTGGATGAGTCTTCTGGGGACCCTTTCCTCGTTGGAACAGTTCGTTTCTCTAGGGAGGCTGCACTTAAGACCCCTACAATTCTTCCTCAGGGAGAATTGGGATCAGAAGCACCAAGACCTTTTGGACTCATTTCGGCTGTCAAAGAAAATATTGGAGGACCTCAGTTGGTGGTTAGAGCCAAACAGACTCGACCAAGGACGCTCCCTGCAGTTTGTCTAGCCATCCCGCTCCAATGGTGTTATTTACAGACGCCTCGGAACTAGGATGAGGAGCAACTCTAGGATCGAGAGAAGTGTCAGGCACCTGGACGGGGGAACAGGTGTCCTGGCACATCAACAAAAAGGAGCTAGCAGCAGTGCATCTAGCTCTCGCTCACTTCGAACTTCAAGTTCTGGGCTCCGTGTTGCAAGTAAACTCGGACAACACGACAGCTCTAGCCTACATAAGAAAGCAGGGAGGGACCCACTCATTCTCCCTTTTCCGAGAAAAAAGCAAGGGAGCTCCTTCTGTGGACCAAGAACGGAAGATAACTCTCCTAACCAGATTTATCCAAGGGGAAAAGGACGTAAGAGCAGACCTTTTGAGCAGAAGGGATCAGGTCCTTCCCACGGAATGGACTCTGCATTCAGAAGTTTGCAACAAGATCTGGAACCTCTGGGGGAGACCCAATATCGACCTCTTCGCAACGCATTGGAATGCGAGACTGGAAAACTACTGCTCACCAATATCAGATCCAAGGGCAGTGGCAGTAGACGGTCTTCTTCTCAATTGGGAGGGTATCGACGTGTACGCTTTCCGCCTTTCAAGATCCTAGGAGAGGTAGTAAGAAAGTTTGTCTCTTCAGAGGGAGCAAAACTGACCCTCATCGCTCCATTCTGGCCAGCACAAGATTGGTTCACAGAGGTACTGGAATGGATGATAGATTTTCCGAGGTCCCTTCCACTGCGGAAAGATCTTCTCAAACAGCCCCACTTCGACAGATACCACAAAAACCTCCACGCTCTCGGTCTGACTGCCTTCAGACTGTCGAAGGACTCGTCAGAGCGAGGGGGTTTTCACGCAATGCTGCGAAGGCTATTGCAAGAGCCAGAAGACCTTCAACTCTAACGGGTCTACCAGTCGAAGTGGGAGGTGTTCCGAAGGTGGACCAGGGCCCAGAAAGTATCCTCTTCCAGTACCTCTGTGACAGAAATAGCTGATTTTCTCCTTTATTTGAAGGAGAAATACAATCTAGCTGTTACCACAATTAAAGGATATAAAGAGCATGCTGTCCTCTGTTTTCAGACATAGGGGGGGGGCCTTGATATCTTGGGAGAACGAGGATCTACACGACTTGTTAAGGTCCTTCGAAACCTCGAAGGCCAAAACTATAAGACCACCTAGTTGGAACCTGGATGTGGTGCTTAAATTCTTGATGTCCGAGAAGTTCGAACCTCCTCATACTTCCTCCTTCAGAGACTTGACTAGGAAGTCTCTATTTCTCTTTGCACTAGCTTCTGCTAAGAGAGTTAGTGAGCTGCAAGCTTTAGAAGGAACAGTGGGCTTTAAGGAAGATTCTGCGGTATGCTCTTTTAATCCCCTGTTTTTAGCGAAGAATGAAAATCCCTCTAAGCCATGGCCAAAGGACTTTTGAGATTAAGGATTGTCCTCTTTGGTAGGGAGAGACGTAAAAGGACTTTGATGTCCCAGTCAGGATACTCAAGTTCTACTTAGAAAGGAAAACAGCTTAGTGGAAATGTGGATAGTCTTTGGTGCTCGTGAGAAATCCTAAGAGAGCGATTTCTAAGAATGCTCAAGCGTTTTTTATTAGTAATTAGAGAAGCTCATGCATCCTGTGAGGAGGAACACTTTAGACTCCTAAGAGTAAAAGCTCATGAGGTCAGGGCGGTAGCTACCTCTTTAGCTTTCCACAGGAATATGTCTCTACAGGCGCTTGTAGAATCCACGTACTGGAGATGCAATTCGGTTTTTGCATCTAATTACTTAAGAGAACGTGCGGGTTCACTTATGATAAGTGCTTCTCCCTCGGACTGTATGTGCTGCGGATTCGTTGCTGGGGCAGGGAGCTGAAACTAATCTTTATAATAGATTAGGAAATTTTTAAATTTTTGGTGTTGTGTTTTTTATGGTCGATTGAAAGGGCAATGTGCCACTTTCAAATCGTAGTGTTAACAATAATAGTGTGGTCAGGTGGTCGGGATTGGTTTTTTCATGCTCCTTGATATTTGTTTGGACCTAAGCTCTGTCATGTAAGAGGGTTAGTCCCCATGATATGATGAAGGTGAAGGCTCTGCCATATAAGTGGGTTTTTCCCCATTGGTATGATCCGAGACAGGCTCTGTCAAATAAGCGGGCTGGCCCCCATTGACAAGACCCAGAAGAACTGTCAGTAACAGGTCTCATCCTTACTGAAGTTCTGGAGGCAAGCAGACTCATAGACAGTAATCATGAAGTCTTCTGCCCAATCAGGTAGGAAACCAAGGTTTTTTATGTTGCCTACAAATAGATATTGTTTCCCTGTTTTTATTTTTGTATGAATGTTTAGCTATCTCTTACCCTCCGCCAAGGGTGCCAATCAGCTAAGTATATATCTGCTGGGGAAGTTGCATGTACAAAAATGATATTGTTAAGATACAATAAAGTTTTGTACATACTTACACGGCAGATATATACGATTAACCCTCTTACGCCGAAGCGGTTAAAAAAAAATTGTCTCCCGTGTGCCGGAGGTGTTTCAGAGTGAGCGCGGAAGCTGAAAAATATTTTTTTCAAAAAATCACAGCGCGCTTTAGTTTTCAAGATTAAGAGTTCATTTTTGGCTCCTTTTTTTTTCATTGGCTGATGTTTAGTATGCAACCATCAGAAATGAAAAAGTTATCATTATCATATAAATAATGCGATATACGATAGCACAAAAACGAAATTTCATATATAATTGTATTCAAATTGCGCTGTGCACAAAACGGTTAAAGGTAACAAGTTACTTTTTTTTCATTGTAATGTACACTAAATTGCAATCAGTTTTGGTATATAACACTTTGTCAAGAAAACGATAAAAGCAACACAGATGAAATATTAGCACAATATAATGCATGAATTCCGTAAAAACGCGCGCGGACGTAAACAAATATTTTTTCAAAAATTCACATTATCTAAAATATTGTCCTAGAGACTTCCAATTTCTTTCAAATTAAGACAAATGATTGAATATTACTATACTGTAAGAGTATTAGCTTACAATTGCAGTTTTCGACCATATCTGACGAGTTAAAGTTTACCAAATGTCAAATTTTTTTATATATATTTTTGTTTTTTTTTTATATGCAATTATTTCGGAATAAGAAAAGCTACAACCTTCAAATATTTTTCGTTTTATTCTACATGAAATTGCGCACATTTTCATATATAAAACTCTATGAAATGCCTAATATGAAACGGAGCAAATATTCCAAGAATGGTACGTACGCATTTCGGAGATTTGTGGCGGAGAATCCGCGCGCTGAGGGAAGGAAAGATTTTTTTTAAAATTCACCATAAATCTAAATATTTTGCTAGAGACTTCAAATTTGTTTCAAGATGAGATAATGACTGAATATTACTAGACTGTAAGAGTTTTAGCTTACAATGCGTTTTTTCGACCATTTCGGTAGAGTCAAAGTTGACCAAACGTGGTTTTTTTTCTATTTATCGTGATTTATATGCAAATATTTCAAAAATGAGAAAAGCTACAACCTTCAATTATTTTTTTTGTATTCTACATAAAATTGCACACATTTTTATATATAAAACTTTATGTAACGGCTAATTTAAAATGGTGCAAACATTACCGCATTGGCACGTATGATTTTTTCGGAAGAGTTACCGCGCGGACAAAGAAAATGTTATTTTTTCATAAATTCACCATAAATCGAAATATTGTGCTAGAGACTTTCAATTGTTGCAAAATGAAGGTAAATGCTTGAATATTACTAGAATATAAGCGTTTTCAGCTTACAAATTGCGTTTTTCGACCATTTCGTAGAGTCAAAGTTGACCGAAGGTTGAAATTTTGGCAATTATCGTTATTTATATGAAAATATCTCAAAACTGCTAAAAGCTACAACCATGGGTGTTTTAGTTGTATTGTGCATGAAATTGCGCACATTCCATATATAAAACTTTATATATCGGCTAATTTTAAAATGGCGCAAACATTACCACAATCGATGTATGATTTTTTTCGGAAGAGTTACCGTGCGGACGTAAGGAAAAAGTTTTTTCATAAATTCACCATAAATCGAAATATTGTGCTAGAGACTTCCAATTAGTTGCAAAATTAAGGTAAATGATTGAATATTACTAAAATATAAAGAGTTTTAGCTTACAATTGCGTTTTTCGACCATTTCAGTAGAGTCAAAGTTGACCGAAGGTTGAAATTTTGGCCATTATTGTTATTTATATGAAAATATCTCAAAACTGATAAAAGCTACAATCATGAGTATTTTATTGTTGTATTCTACATAAAAATGCACACATTTTTATATATAATACTTCATGTAACAGCTAATTTACAATGGTACAAAAATTATGTCAAAGTGACGAAATAATTTCCGAGATGTGTCACAGAATACTTTTAGTGCGGCAAGAAAGAAATTCGCGCTTGCGCGCCTGCGTAACGATTGTAAACAACAAACAACACCTTGATCCGTGAACTCCCAGCATCCCCCAAGGCGCGTGATTCAAAAGTTTTAGGCTGGTAGGCCTACAAGTATTTTTCCACAAATTTTAAAAAAAACTTTTGTAAGTCGACGTAAAATACGTCCAGTTGGCACACGGGAGACAAAAAATGTTGACGTAAAATACGTCCAGTCGACGTAAGAGGGTTAATGGCCCACCCAGCCTCCCCTCAGGAGATAGGTGGAAGAGAAAATCTGATTCAGAAAACGGGAATGGTTCCTATTCCCGCCACCCCCAGCGGCGGGAGAGGGTGATCACCTGACCTACCTGTAGCGTGTGCCGCGAGTTTTGAATTCTGTCGGGACGTCAGAGACATTAGCTAAGTATATATCTGCTGGGTAAGTATGTACAAAAACTTTATTGTATCTTAACAATATCATTTTACTATTTAAAAAAAACTCATAGACCTTGAAAGAAGGCAAGTCATACTGTGCATGCCAAGCTCCATGCTCCATCAGCCTGCATGGCAGGGTGTCATTCCTCTGTGCTTACATTCATCTCGGAGTTAGGAGTTACTTTTCAAATCATAATTAATGAATTTGCCAAACAGAGAAAAGGAAACATGCAGTGAAAACAGTGAAACAGAAAACTTATAAGCAAATATACCCAGTGTAACACATTGGTGGCAAACTTGCCACTAACCAGAAGACAAAAAATGATAAAAGTCACACAAATAAAATACAACACTTCAAGATGAATCAGATGAGAAAAGTGTCCAAATGGAACTAATGAATGTTGCATTGCAACACTGGCAGGAGGAGGTTGCAATCCTGAGGAGCACAACTGCCTTTAATGAAGTCTTATAGAAGAATAGCATCTCACTTTGCTGGTTAATATAGAGTGAGCTGGAATACTCTTTGGGATCTTTCTAATTTTTTTTAGTTTTTCATAACAAATGTTTGGTTAATATGTGATAAAAATGAAAGCAATTTTAGTGTAGGCTTCAACTTATATTAGTTTAAGTTGTGTTCAAGTATTCCAGTAATATTACAATGATTTTTCATTAATTATGTGTTGCTGTGTTGTTTTTTTCTTACAGGTGATTCATGGTCGGTCCAGTGGTGAAGTCGAGTTAGAATTGTATCCTCTTACACTACGATTATTTCGTCATGTGCAGCAGCAGACTAGAACGCCCAATAACTCATGGGTTGGGGTGGTCGGTGGCTATGGTGCTGCTGCTTTGAGTAAGAACTAAGAACTTCTTTTAATAGTCTTTTCTAAATACTTTACTTAAAACTTGATTTTTGTCAGGCAGAAGAGTTACCAAAACAATTGTCAGCAGATTCAGAAGTGTTACCAAAACAATTGTCAGCAGATTCAGAAGTTGAAATAACCAACCTGGCAAATTGGAAATACATCAGTTATTTGCCAAACTTTCAAAGATATCCTTTCTTTCTGTCCTCAAGTGTTTTCTGAGTCTTTTGTTGTACATTTGTATTGTTTGTCAAGTATGGGGTGGTGAGAAGACCAAAAGTGGTAATTGAGATTCCTGTTTGATATCCCTCTTCCTTGGGATAGTTCATGCTTAGACATGGTGTCCTTTGCAAAAATGAATTCCTTGAAAGGACTTCATTTGATGGAATAATTGTTTCCTTGGCTGCAGATTAAATTATGGGGAGAATCATTCAACTAATACTTGACATTGTTTCTTAAAATGCAATTTTTGTACATGAACTTTCCTGTCAGTTATATACTTAGCTTACGTCTCTGACGTCAGCTAAGTATATATCTGCCAGGTAAGTATGTACAAAACTTTATTGTATACTAACAATATCATTTTGTTTAGTTACTGAAAGTTGTCTGGCCTTCAAACCCAGCATTGATTGAAAAATTCAAAATGTAATAAAGACTTGTTTGAAAATTGAACATAGCTTTTATTGATCTGAAGTACTACAGTGATAGGAATTATTTATTGAAAAAATTAGTTTTTGTATATATTTTAACTTTTAATTCTGATTTTCTCAACAGATTCAGCTCCTTATTATGTCACATCATTACCGAACTCTAGTACATCGTCACCAAAAAGATACCTAGCATACCTTGCTGCATTTAGTCGTTTAGCAACCCTCCGGCAGGTGTACGAATACCTTGCAGCCAAGTTGCGGTTAAGAATAGAGGACATGAGGCTTTGGTGTGTTCGAGATGAGGTGAGGGTAAATCTGTTTTTGGCTTAATTGGTTATACTATACTGTTATTTAATAACTAAAAATGTCCACATAGGCAGCCTCCAGTTATCAACGGGATTGGTTATCAGCATTTTAGGTTTATGGCGCTTGTCGAATACACACATTCTTAATGGGGGTTTTACAGTGCTGTTGTCTAGTTTATTGCGACTTAAGCGCCGTGAGACCCTCATGAAATGCAAGCATAATGAATGCGCATCTTTTCTATGGATCTTTTAAAAAGTTATGCTTTACTTCACTGTATGTTATAAAATGCAGACAAAGCAATCAATGTTTTGGTTTGAAAAATTATATTTATGGCGAAGGTAAGCTTATTGCACTTTATTTAACTCGATTCAGAGTGATTTTTCCTCCTTGTTCTGGTTAGAGTAAATAAATTTCTGGAGACTGTTTATATGGAACAAGGTTATTTTTCATTACACGAAGTGTTTTTTAAGTCAAAATATGACTTAAATACTAAGTTTAATTATTTGTTGTTAACGATGGCATCGGGAGCATGATTTTTGTGTAAAAAAATTAACAGATTCCGTTTGCTGTTTTCATCGTATTTCATCATCATAAAAGCTTTATGTATTTGTCTTTAATTGACATGAAGACAACAGTATGTAAAAGGTATCTTTCATGCCCAGTATTTCTTATTAAAATACTTTTTTCTCCACTATCATATATGATCGAGTTTATCCATGTTGCTTATGCACAATAATTTATAATTGTTAGTAGCGTGAACATTGTTTTCTCAGCTTCAGCTACAACTGCAGAATAAATTTAGCAGATATTTAGCTGATATTGCCTCTGTAGCGAATAAAGGTATAATGCAAAAGTATATCAGTCCTATTCTACTTAACATCTTTATACAATAACTTGGTAATGGAATACTATTGTACGATGGCTGCAATGCAAACAAAAAAAACTATTGTTATCTGATTCAGTTGTTTGTTGCAAACTGTTTTTGTTCAGTTGTTTATGGCTATACACGTTTAAGCAATTATTAGAGAACTACTAACGATCATTTATCATTCTCTTTAACTTTATTAAGTTATTTAACTAGAGATAGGATAAATAAAGAGATGGAGAAAAAGAATTAGGAAATGCCACCAAGAGAGGAAGAAGATATCAGTGGAGATGAAAATTGACATCATCAAGCATTCTGAAAAAGGTGACTTTTTCATTTCTCTCTATAGGCCAAGGTTTATCTGCAAGTTCATCGAATCTTGCATTAAAAATTTGTAGAACTACTGTGTCAGACCATAGGAAAACATTAGACAAATTAGATTCCACATTTTTATTAACCCTTTAACACCGATTGGACGTATTAAACATCGATGAAAATTGCCTGTCGGTTGCCGAATTGGTCTTATGGTACGTTGACGAAAAAAAGTTTTTAAAAAAAATTAGCGGAAAAATAGTTATAGGCCTACTAGGCAAAAACTTGAATTACGTGCCTTGGGGGATACTGGGAGCTCACGGATCAAGGCATTGTTTTGTTTTACAATCGTCACCCAGGCGCGCAAGCGTGAATTTTCTTTCTTTTCTCGCACTAAAGCATCAGCGCACATCTCAGAAATTATTCCTTCACTTTGACATAATTTTTGCACCATTTTATATTAGCCGTTACATGGAGTATTATATGTGAAAATGTGTGCAATTTCATGTAGAATACAACAAAAACCAACTCATGGTTGTAGCTTTTATCAGTTTTGAACTATTTTCATATAAATAACGATGTCTCAAAATTCAATCTTCGGTCAACTTTGACTCTACTGAAATGGTCAAAAAAACGCAGTTGTAAGCTAAAACCTTATATTCAAGTAATATTCAATCATTTACCTTCATTTTGCAACAAATTGGAAGTCTCTAGCACAATATTTCGATTTATGGTGAATTTATGAAAAAACTTTTTCCTTACATCCTCGTGGTAAATCTTCCGAAAAAATCATAAATTTTTTTCGTGCGATTGTCGTAATGTTTGCACCATTTTAAATTAGCCGTTTCATGTTTTTATATATGAAAAATGTGTGCAATTTCATGTAGAATATAACCAAAAACAACTCATTGTAGTAGCTTTTATCAGTTTTGAAATATTTTTTTCATATAAATAACAATAAGTGCCAAAATTTCAACCTTCGGTCAACTTTGACTTGACCGAAATATTAAAAAACGCAATTGTAACTTAAAAACTCTATACCTTTTAGTAATATTCAATCATTTACCTTTATTTTGTAACAAATTGGAAGTCTCTAGCACAATATTTGATTTCGATTTATGGTGAATTTATGAAAAAAACTTTTTCCTGACATCTGCGCGGTAACTCTCCCAAAAAAATCAGAAATTTTTTTCGTCCGAAAGTCGTAATGTTTGCACCAGTTTAAATTATTGCCATTACATAAAGTTTTATATATGAAAATGTGCACAATTTCATGTAGAATACAACTAAAAAACAAACCCATGGTTGTAGCTTTTTATCAGTTTTGAAATATTTTCATATAAATAACATAATAGAAAAATTCATCCTTCGGTTAACTTTAACTCAACCGAAATGGTAGAAAACTGCAATTGTAAGCTACAACACTTACAGTCTAGTATATTCAATCAATTACCTTCATTTTGCAACAAATTTGAAGTCTCTAGCACAATATTTCGATTTATGGTGAATTTTTGAAAACTGCTTTTTTTTTTTTTTTTTTTTTTTATGTCCGCTCGTTACGAATTCAAGCATCATTTTTGTGATAATATTTTCTCTGTGTTGCCTTGATCGTTTTACAATGTGTTTATATACGAAAATGATCACAATTTAGTGTACAATACAAAAAAAAAACAACACAAAAAAAATTTAACTTGTTAGCTTTAACCGTTTTACTCACAGCGAGATTTGTATACAATTATATAGAAAAAAACATTTTTCCGCCGGCTGCCATATATCCCAATATTTATATATGATAATATTTTTTTTCATTTCTGATGGTTGCATACTAAACACTTCAGGCAATGACAAAAAAAGGAGCCAAAAATGAACTCTTAATCTTGAAAATTAAGCATGATGTGGATTTTTAGAAAAAAACAAAACATTTTTTTCCGCCGTCATACGGGAGACGATTTTTAAAATATACCGCTTCGGCGTTTAAGGGTTAAAGAGTTATTACGCATCAGGGTAAAATATCTGGCCGTGACTCTTTCAAAGACGTCGTTACCCAGTCTAGGACACGGTAAGGTTAAATTCAGCACCCATAGACTTCAATTTTGGTTAGTGGCAATTTTTTGGTTACCTTCAAGCCTCAGAAATGGACCCACCCTGCCGATAACCAAGGGCTGCCTGTACTCTAAAAGATCATCATAATATGACGTGTACAGTAGATATATCTGAAAATGAGTCTTCAAATTTTTATATACTTTATAGTGCATCAAGGCTTTATGTGCTTTTTAAAATTATATTCAATATTTTAGATATATGTGCTCCAAGTTATTTCCTAGTGTCTTAATGTTTGCAGAGCCTTAGTAACTGGGCAGAGAAGGATCATTGGTTGGAAACAAAAAAAGGGAGTTTTTTCTTTCTCCCAGGGCTAATAAGTGGTAGGTTAGATCATGTACAATATGTTATGAGATCCAGAGATAATTAGCTTTCTGTGAATGCTTAGTGTTGAAGCTCATGGATAATTGTTTTGATTCACTCAAGACTCGTTACTTTTCAGCCTGCTGGTATGATCCTTCTAGAAGAGGAAGATACTACCCTGGAAGATGCGTGTGTTGCTGATTATGGCTCAGATTTTAATTGAAGTTAGAAATAAAGACTTAACGTGGCCAGAAGAAATGAGTCAGATAGCTTCAACTCGAATGATGAGAATACAGTCTAGGCAAGGTATGTTAGCACTGAAGATTTTTTCCTAAATTCATATAAGGAAGCCATTTATTTTTTAGCAGGTACGACAATCTTTTATCTGAAATTCTAAAGACCAAAAGCTCCAAAAACCAAAAACATTTTGTGGAGAGTAGATCGTCAATTCATAAGGTTGGTGGCTTGGCGTGCTAACGGCTGACCTAAGTCATTCGGTGTGTGCTGCTACCCAAGTAAGTCACTACGTCAATCGTCATTCCGACTCTTGGCCTTCTCGAAGAGAGCGGGTGAAGTTCATGGTCCATGTTATGACATTAAAGGCACCAGGGGTTAGAGATCTGTGGCCTTCAAATTTGTCCCGGAATTCATAGGTAAGACTCAAAACTCCTTGGTTCATGATGGCATATTTGTCTCATTTTCATTCTCTCCTGAATGAATTGGTGGACAGTGATCCCGTAGGAGTTATTGCCATTTTCCTAGGTCAGAAACTCTGTCCTGCTATTCTAAAAGATTCTCTACCTAAGGCCTAGGTGTCATAAACTTTGTTAAGCACCGGCTGTCCATAATGGAAATTTCCAAATTCTGGCTGTGTGAGGTGATTAAGCAGGCATACTCCTCACCAGATAATTCTGTCAGAGCCTGTGCAGGCTTGAGCATATGGCATCAGAGGAATGAGTTCCTCTCTGGCAATTAAGAAGAACTGGTCTGTTCACAGGATTTTGAGTGCTGGTTCCTGGCTTCAGCAGACCACGTTCACTTCCTTTTCCTAAAGGACCTTGTCCACAGGAGGTCCTTGGTCACTTTTTTTTTTTTTTTTTTTTTTTTTTTTTTTGTTTTTTTTTTTTTTTTTTTTTTTTTTTTTTTTTTTCCCTTGGGTCCAGTGGTGGCTGCCCATCAAGTTATGTAGCTCCATCCAGTGCCCTCAGCGAGACAGTTGGTATCTTACCTAAGATGATTGTGTGGGAGATGGCTGGTCTCCTTTCTCTTTTATCCTTTCTTCTTCTAGCAGGCAGGTTGAAAAATATAACATGTCATAAGCGTGGAACTGGTATGATACAGGTGAATGTGGCAGCAATACTGGTTGCAGTGATTTGGTTTGTTCCTATACAATAAATAAATCTACTTCTCAGTTAGCACATACTCCTCTCTCTGACAAAGGGAGAGAGGAGTGGTGGTAACAAATCCTGTGGCCTATGTGGTTTGTTGCTTGAAACAGACAGTTTTTTTTACCTTCCACAAATGCAATGAATCTGGACATGTCTCATTGTGTTTTAATCCCAGAGGGTTGAGTTTTTAGACACTTGTTTATCTATTCTCTCACAGGATCAAACCTTCTTTAGAACTCGACCTTCTAGGAAGGGTGGTTCAGGTGGGCTGAACACCCATCTTTTTTGTTTTCAGGGTACTTGTACCTCCCTCCAAGTATAAGTCTATCCTATTGTTAAGACCGAAATTTTGTTTGTATATGAACAAATGACAAATTTTTCAATCTGTTTGTATTTTTCATAACTAACACCTGAGGTCTTAATGTTAACTGTCCACCTAGCTACCCCTCTCATATCCTGGGTTGGAAGAAAGACTGATGTGTCTCAAGGTTCCAAGCCTGGTCGGTGACTAAAGCATGGTACACACTATGCCATCATGTATCAGCTACGTGATGCAGTAGTTGGTGCTGAAAAAAATTAATAGTGGCCAATGCAACACTGCTCACTTGTTTCTCGCAGTTTCCACGGCAGGATGTCTGCCAATGACGTACTTTGCCAGGAGACTACTGTGGTGTGTAGTTGCTCTGTGTGCTGCAAAAAAGAAACTTTTGAGGAAGAAATGTAGAACCTTCTGGTGTAAGCAATGGCTTTCTCGCCAACCTCTGAGGGAAGCTTCTATGAAATATTTTGGAGCAACAAGTCGAAAATTCAAGTCTTTGAAAATTACACAAGAATGCCAATCCTTGCATTTTATAAATTGTTGGAAAAAAAATTGAACCATATATTTGTAAGCAGGACACCAGCTTTCGAGACAGCATATCACAGGAGCTCATTCTTGCAGCTAGAGGATTGTATGCAAGCCTCCAATAATCAACCAGGATTCAAAACAGAGCCTCGGTCTAATCATCCCCCGAAACCTGTGAAGCCATCTATATAATGTCCTTAGGGAGGATTATTTGAAAGTAAGGTTCAAATATAGGTACAAGGTACACAAATATTTTTGTATTACAGGAAACTCAGCTTATCACAAACACCATAATTCTTCGAGCTCCAGACTTCTGTGATGCTTTGATTGCAGACATTTCCCTGTAGAATTGTGTCTTTAAGGGTGTGCAGCTTTTTAGTAATCTCTTCATTCCGCAATGTACAGTTTTACAAAACTCGATAACTGATTTTATAAAGGTTTGCCAAGCTTGCGCTCCTGATATTTCTCATCTGGTAATGCTTGCATTTGATGTTCCAAACAGATGGATGTTTCCCTTCAGTATTCAATAAAATGTCGTGTTAGTCCTTGTCCTCCCAAGGGGTTTGGCGGGTGGTGGTGAGCGGGCATCCTCCCCCTCTGAACGTTGGTACATCACTGGGCTGCGCAATGAAATGGCTCGGCCCCAACAACACGGTGATGCTGCTTCGTGTTGAAAAATGCCGTTTTCAACGCATCCATCTAACACTGCGAGCATCATGATGCATAATGTGTACGGGGCTTAACATCCACTTCACATACACATGAGTTGCCAGATTGCCACAGATTCCTTGCTTTTCAGTCTTTGATTGTTTTTAACTGGTTCCCAACTGGCACTAGAAGATTATCCTATTGTTAAGTCCTCAGGTTTGTTAATTAATGGGCATATAGGTGAGGAGTGAGGTGCCCACTACACACATACACTTTTTCTCTCACTTTTCCTTTGGCTGCCAGAGAGAGAGCAACCATCTCGCTGCTGATCTGTTTTTTTTTTGTGCTGAATGTGCATGTGTGATGGATAGGTGAAGTTTGGTTCGAAGTGTCTTATTTTTATTTTTAAAATTTTTACATTAGATTACTATTTTTATAGAATAATAGAAGTCTGCTGCCCATCACGAGAAGTGTTTTGTGCATATGCAACAGAACAGCCCATGTGTTCCTGGGCTTAAAGGAGAAGTGGACATCAGATGTAATCTGTGACCATAGTTATCCATGCTCTTTGTCTTATTTTCAAGTTTCATCAGTATCTGACGAGAGTTGAGAATTTTTTATCCCCTTCCTTAGAGACCTCACGATCTAAACAAATCCTTTCATGTCCAGTGCAAGCTGTGGGGTGCTATCTAAAAAGTATGGGCAGTTCTGATTGTGCAGGAAGACACAAGAAGGAAATGTCAAAGAAAACCATATCTTTCTGGCCTCTTGAGATGATCAAGCATATTCCACGGTTATCCAGCAAGTGAGACCTCCCTCAAGTCTAGGCAAGAGCTGAAGAATTCAGGGCATTGCTATGACTCCTGTTTAGGAAGAACAATATTGTGTCATAGGCATTTCAGGATGTCACCCCATAAATCCTTGGAAACTCTTCTTAGGACATGTGGTTGTTGCTCAACATTTTCTGTTGTGACTCAGGCTCCAGTTGGACAAAAATGCATCTTGCCTAAAATGCATAGATTGGTGGAAGGTTGCACTACTACTCCCTTTCCTTTTTCTCGGCCAGCACCACAACATCCAAAGATTGTGTATGTGTTTGAATGGGTCCTAACCCCAGTTAGACAACAGAATTACTTTTCTACAAGCTTCACTTGATATATGATTATATTTCTTTAACACCCTTCGATAAGGGTTTGTGACTGATAGCAATAGTAAGAGCTCTCTTCCAACCTGTGTCTCTCTTACATATTAAGGAAGGAAACTGCATTCCCTTGATAATTTATTCTTGGAGTCAAACCACATCATTAGAACTTTCATTGTGGCACAGGGTCTATTAGGCCATGTGCATCCTATGATTGACTTTCTAGGTGGTAAAGGGTCATTCTTCCTTTATTCATTGTCATAACAGACATTCCACAAGATGACCTCCCACTTTAATTCCACAAGATGACCTCCCACTTTAGAAGTGAGTCCCCTTTGTAATAAAATCAGGGTTTGTATTTTTACAGGAGCAAATATTTAGCAATTTTTAAATAATTTTTATTTTTCGTGATTGTACAATCCCAGAGTTTTTTTATTACAATCCTACTTTGAACTACTCCCTCTTCGAACTCCTGTGCCTCACCTACCTGCTGTTAAGTATCTACCTTATTAATAAACTCAGTGACTGACTCAGAAAATTTTGTATGTAAAGTAAAATTGTAAAATACTTAATGATTTTCTGGCTTTTGTATATTGTGAAGTTTCATGTTAAAATATAAGAAACCTGCTAATCAAGATGAATGTATAACATTGTATGTATAAAATCTGTGTAACAAGTTGGTTTTAAATTATTACAGTTAGTATAGTAAACCATATTTGCCAGCATATTAGACACACACTTTTTATTTTTAAATGTATCAAAACACTGCCCTGCTTTCAATGGGGCTGTATTACAGATGGAGATGGAGCACCATAGGCTAGGCTAGGCCCAGTCTATGACGAGCATACTTAGTAGACACAAAAATTGGTTGCTAATAATAAAAAAAAAATTGAAAAATTAGCCTAATTATTGCAGTTGATTGTGTTAACCCCATAAACACCTATTGGACATATTTTACGTTGAGATAAATTGTTCTGTCGAGTGCCGAAGTGGACGTAATTTACGTCGACATAGAAAAAGTATTTTTAAAATTTGCGGAAAAAGACTTATAGGCCTACCAGCCGAAAACTTTTGAATCACACGCCTTGGGGGATGCTGGGAGCTCACGGATCAAGGTGTTGTTTTGTTTACAATCGTTACGCAGGCACGCAATCGCGAATTTCTTTCTTATCGCACTAAAAAGTATCAGTGACACAATCTCAGAAATTATTTCGTCACTTTGACACAACTTTTGCACCATTTTTTAAATTAGCCATTACATGGAGTATTATATATGAAAATGTGCGCAATTTCATGTAGAATGCAACCAAAAATACTCAGTTGTTCATACACGAAACAAACCTTCGGTCTTAACATTAGGATTTACTAGCGCCAAGCTGGAAACCGGTAGAATTAAAAATTACACTTGTGAGATCCAGGGACTAATGGCATCTATACCAGGTCACGGGGCATGTATACCCAGAATGCCCACGGCTACCTGTGACCCATCAGTTATTTTCCTACCGCCTTTAAGATAAGACGTGTTACTGTCTATCTCATTTAAAGCCGGTTTTTCAGTTTGCCCGTTCTTTATCCCATTTTCATTTTTTATTTTTCATTCCTTTTCTTCTCCAAGTGTGATCATGTGTGGTAAGAGTGTATACGTTGGTATGATGGAGAATTTTGCCTCAACATCGGGATCGTCTACCGCTTCGAAGAGGAGACAAGGAAATGCCCAGGAGTCAGTGGCTTCCCTTGTTCTAGGTTCCTAACCTCGGTGTCGACGGATCCTCATCCAACGTGTAGTAGGTGCAGGGAAAACGTATGTACGGTTACTAATCCGTGTTCGTGTTTGTCGCGGTTGGTCGGTGGAACAGTGGAAGAAGTTCTATGGGAAAAGCCAATACAAAAGAAAGGGGGTGACGCCATCTTTGGATGACCAAACCTTACCGGCTTCTTTTGTATCGGTAATAAACCAGGCTGCTCCATATGTTTTCTCCACCTGCTTTTGAATTGTCTCATACCCCTTCTTGGTTTCTCCTGCGGTTCTGTATCGGAAACGTCAGGAGGGGCCTTGGTAATTTTATGAATAATTTGCACTCTCCCTTTGTTCCCAGCAAGTAGAGGGGGAGATCCGCCATCTTTGTTCCAGGCTCTGCTACGCAAGCGCATAGGTTAGATGGTACGTGGTCAGCGCTAGGCCTACCAGGCGTACCAACCTTGGATGGTCTGCTTGCGCATTATATGACGTCACGGTTCCAGCAGGGTCCGGCAGCGCTGAATGTTCCTCATCCCCCGGGCTTGCAATTTATGGAATTAATGCCGCTGCTTCACCTCCCACTCAGTATTTACAGCCGATGCGAACGTGGGAGGTAATTTGGCAGCAAACGTGCGGTTACCAGCAGAAACCTCTCAGTCTCTCCCTACGAGAGCGATGACGTCACAACATACGTCACACTCTGAGATGGCAGGCGTGATGACGTCACAGACCGATTCTCGGCCTTTTTCGCTGCACCCAGACGCTAATACGCCTTCTGATCCGTCAATGCAAACTGTAATGCAGAAGTTACAGGATATAGAGGAGAGAATGAATAAGAGAGACAAAAAGAAAAAGTGTGATTCGCCTTCTTCGTCTTCTTCCTCTAGTTCGGCGTCATCGCTAAGTCCGATAACGTCACGGCGAGCGCCAGTCAAGCGTTGGAGGAGGATTCGGGAGTTCCTAGCGGATCCTCGGGCCAAGAGGAGAAGAATCAATTCTTCCTCTTCTTCGGACGAAGACTGTCATTTCCAAGTTCAGCAAGAAGGGTCGGAAAATCAGTGGCTATTAAGCACAAGGTTGCCAGACGAAGCCGTTCGCGAGAGTCCGAACAAGCGAGAGAGGTGACGGCCGGCGAGCTAGCGGCCGAGGCGGAGTTGCCAGTTCGGATCGCTAAAACTGCGATACCCTCTGGTAAAAATCGACGTTGCGGCGAAAGGTGCCGCAGAGGATGGAATGCAGGTCCCAGTTTCGCCCGTAGGCCGTTCAAAATACGTACGAAGGACGATAAGGCTCCTATTAAAAGTACGAAAAATAGAGAGTTGGCAACCTCGGCGGATACGTTCGTGGAAGCAGTGTCCGTCTGGATAGGAAGGCCGAGGCCGGGCTCGCCGACGCTCGAAAAACGATGCCAATGCTAATAAAGACGAACTTACCTCTGTCTTAAGGGAGCCTTCATCTTGGAGATCTAGACGAGATTCTCGCTCTAGATCCGTGAGCAGAGAAGAGTGAGACGTTCTCGTTCCCCTGCTGACTATCTGGGATCGAGCCAACAGCGGCCAGCAAAGATCAAAGAGGCCGCGGCCGTAGGGGCAGGCGGCCGTGGAATTCCGGGCCGTCTGTCAGAAGATAGAGCGAGACAACATCTCTTGTGACGGAGAGTGGTACACTAGAGCCGGAGGAAGGAGAAAACCAAGAGTTTCTGGCCTCGTATGCAGAGGTTATTGATTTGATTCGTCAATTCAATAGCCTTTCGGAGAAGACAGAAAACACCGGCCAGTATGCTTCCTCCTGGAATTGACATGGCGTTTGGACTAAAGAGGGATACCAAGGTGTCGTATGAATTGCCTTGTTCGAGTCATGCGGAATCGGTCCTTGCAACACGTAAACGCAAAGATTGCAGGGAGGGATATTCCTTAAGATCTAAATAGATCAATTTAAATTTATTCCCCCTCCAATGATAAAGCAAAGGAAATATTATACGACACCGAAGGTCCCTTTGCTGTCTAGACAAATGAACCCTAATGTTGTAAGGTTAAGGCCTGGATTAACCTTGGATCAGGTTAAAATGAGTGCCCTTCGATGACGTACCAAGAGGCTGCCACGTTAGAAGCAACAGCTTCTTCTGTCTTTCAGGCTGCGTCCTGGTTAGACCTTTGGTCAACAGCAGTGGCAAAAATTGCATCCTCGGAAGCAACAAGGAAAGTAGTAGATGAACCATTGTTCATTAGATTACTACAGTCAGGGTCCAAGGCGATTGCGTACCTGACAAACGTAAGTGCCATGTTTGGGCAAAATATCCTGCTAATGAGGAGAGATGCAGCATTGGCTAGACTAAGCCGCAATGGTGGATTTGGATTCCCTGTTAGCAATGAGGAATGGGGATATCTTGGAATCGCAACTACTGTTGCCAGAGGTCATACTGGAAGAAGCGATAGATAAGAAGAAGGATGGACACTAACGATAGGTTGGTGCAACAGGCAGTTAGGAAAACCTCTAACAGTCAAACTATTCCTTTGGAGGAAGACAACAGCAGATGTCTCGAAAGAAACCAGTGAGACATAGCATCCCTAATAGAGTCACAAGACCCTCTTCCCCAAAGAGGATAACTCATCGGCCCTTTCACAATAGAAACAACAGAGGAAGGGGCAATAGGGGAAGGGGGAGAGGCTCAAGAAGATAGGATGGGCGCCTCCCATCACTCGGCCACACCAGTGGGGGGTTGCCTGGCAAATCACTGGAAGGTGTGGCAGGAACTAGGGGCAGAGCAGTGGGTGGTGGATGTTCTCAGATCGGGTATTTGATTCCGTTCGAGGTAACCCCGCCCCTGACAGATCAACCATTACCCCACGTCACTTATGCCCACAAATCTCAGAAGGCCACTATTCTGCAGGACGAAGTGAAGAAGATGATGGAAAAAGGAGCTGTGCAACAAGTATGCAGTCCGACAAAAGGCTTCTACAGCAGGATTTTCCTGGTACCCAAAGCCAACAGGGAGTGGAGGACAGTAATAGACCTGTCAACGCTGAATCTGTGTTTTTATAAGGAAAACCAGTTTCAAGATGGAAACTCCGAAAACGGTTCTACAAGCAGTCAGAATCGGAGACTTTATGCTGACAGTCGATCTAAAGGACGCATACTTTCAGATACCAGTCCATCAGTCTTCAAGGAAATTTCTCCGCTTCAGTCTTGCAGGGAAAGCTTTCGAGTTCAAGGTCCTGTGCTTCGGATTGAAAACGTCTCCTCAAGTTTTTACAAGAGTGTTCACCCTCGTGTCGGCGTGGGCGCACGCTCAGGGATCAGGCTGATAAGATATCTGGCACGATTGGCTGTGATAGCAAAGTCCAGGGGGGGGAGGAAATTACTCAGGGACAGGGCGGCCCTCCTGCAGCTTTGTCACAGCCTAGGTATTGTGGTGAATCAGCAGAAGTCGCAGCTGGATCCAAGTCAACGTTTGGAATATCTGGAATGGTGATAGACAACACAAGCCAAAGTATTCCCGACAGACCAAAGAGTACAGAAATGCAAACAAGTGGTGAATGCCTTTTCTGGGAAAGCAGACACAGCAGCAAGACAGTGGCAGTGGTGCTGGGATCCTAACCTCCCTGGAGAAGCTAGTACCACAAGGAAGGCTACACCTTCGGTCCCTACAATGGAGGATGAGGAGTTTTGGTCACCAACAGTAGATCACCCGTACGAGCAAATTCCCTTGTCGGCAGAAGTGAGGAAAGACTTGCTGTGGTGGGTGGACGACGACAATCTGACAGTGGGTGTCCCCCTTCAACAATCCTCCCCAGACCTCTTGCTGTTCTCGGATGCATCACTAGAAGGCTGGGGAGCCCATATGGAGGAGTTGATGGTGTCAGCAAAATGGAGTTGCAAGGACAGAGAACTCCATATAAACGTGCTGGAGTTGAAAGCAGCTTTCCTGGCTCTACAAGAATTCAGGGAGAGAGTAAAGGGACAACTCGGTGGTATTGATGTCAGACAACACCACAGTAGTAGCTTATATAAACAAGCAAGGAGGCCTAGTTTCTCGGCAGTTACATGTGATGACAGTTCAACTTCACCAGTGGGCTATAGAGAACCTGGTAGACATCAAGGCCAGGTATATTCCGGGAAAAAAGAAACATAGTGGCCGACAAGTTGAGCCGCAGGGATCAGATTCTGGGAACGGAGTGGTCCCTACACCAACAGGTAGTGGACAGGATGCTCATGTTGTGGGAAGGACTGATCATAGACCTATTCGCAACCAGGTACAACAAAAGTTGGAAGTGTATTGTTCAGTAGTCCCGGACGCAGAGGCAGCAGCAGAAGATGCGCTACAACACCCTGGGACAATCTGGACGTGTACGCATTTCCTCCATTTTGTCCTAATCCGTCAGGTTCTGAACAGGGTAATGCGGTCTCAGAACCTCAAGATGACCCTGGTAGCCCCGTTATGGCCGAAAGCAGAGTGGTTTCCAGACCTACTGGAACTCCTAGTAGATGTGCCAAGAGAGTTACCTCCATGGAGCAACCTTCTGTGTCAGCCTCACGTGGAGAGGTACCCACCAGTCGGTGAAGTCCCTATCGCTTCACGGGTGGAGACTGTCAAGTATCTCCTCCGAGAGCGAGGGTTTTCGCAGAAAGCAGCAAACTCAGATGGCAGGTAATATCAGAAAATCATCTGCGACAGTATACCAAGGGAAGTGGTCAGCATACTGTGATTGGTGTCGTATGGGGGAACGTGTCTCCACTCGGTACCACTATTCAGCAGTTAGCAGACTTTCTGATATATCTCAGAACAGAAAAACATATGTCTGTATCTGCAGTGAAGGGGTACAGGAAGAAT
Source organism: Macrobrachium nipponense (assembly GCF_015104395.2). Lineage (NCBI taxonomy): Eukaryota > Metazoa > Arthropoda > Malacostraca > Decapoda > Palaemonidae > Macrobrachium > Macrobrachium nipponense. The sequence continues at coordinate 18,327,313 of NC_061091.1, forward strand.
GAAAGGAGTGGACATATCGTCTTCATGGGAGTTGGCCATGCTGATGAGGAGCTTTGAACAGTCATGCCCACCAAAGGAGCTAAAAACCCAGATTGGGATCTGACCAAGGTACTGAGTAGTCTGACAAAACCCCCTTACGAAACCACTAAGGCAGTCCACGGATAGGAGCCTGACCCTGAAGACAGTCTTCTTATTGGCCCTGGCTTCAACCAAAAGGGTGGGGGAGCTACATGGCCTCTCATATCTCATAAAGCACTCGAGAGTTGGAGATCAATGGTGTGTGAGTTTGTCCCAGAATTCGTGGCAAAGACCCAAAATCCAACAATAGTAGACGGCAGATTCGACTCCTTTACCATACCTTCCTTATTGGCAGACTTTGTAGACAACGACAAAGCTGAAATGCTCCTGTGCCCCGTCAGGGCACTAAGGGAGTACTTAAAGAGAACAATGGCACCTCAGGCCGGGGTGCCAGAGGTTGTTCGTAAGTACAGGACGGAACAAGAAGGAAGTGTCCAAGAATACAATATCATTTTGGCTAAGGAGACAATCAGAAATGCTTATACTGCAGAAGACAGAGGGTCAGATAGCCAGGTTGGAGCTAGAGCTCATGACATCAGGGGTGTGAGTGCTTCCCTAGCATTTAAGAACGACATCTGTGGATAAAATTCTGAAAGCTGGCATGTGGGAAGCGCCAAACAACTTTCACCTCATTTTATTTGAAATGATGTTGCCCATAGATCCTTGGACACCTTTTCCTTGGGTCCAGTGGTGGCGGCCCAACAAGTGATATAATTCATCCAGTGCCCCTGGCGGGTCAGTTTGCGTCTAGTCTAGATGAAGGTAATGAAAGTAGAATGAATGGGATGACTGGTCTTTTTTCTTTACTACTTTCTTCCTACTCCTTTAACTACGGGCAATATGAAGGAGAGTACCGTCATGTGCTGGAACGGACTAGATGCAGGTGAGATGGTCAGCCATACTGTGAAGCTATCTTAGCTGATGATATACTTTTCAGTAGCAACACACCCCTCGGGATAATAAGGAAAGAGGGGTGAAGGTGGATCCAGTCGCAAGGGACAAGAGTAAAC